>NC_135863.1:31561828-31684328 GCF_031162955.1 Sander vitreus
TGTGCAGACTTAATTGGCCCGCTTACCTTGGCTCTAAAGCTCCAGGACCACCCTGGTGAGGGACACAAGGGGTTTCTGCCATGCTTCCCTGCCTTTAACCTCAGACAGCACAGACTGTGGCCTTTACATTCAAACTCAAGACATTAAAAACTCGAAGCAGCCGAGATATGACGAGCTTCTGAGGCAACTCTTGTCCCCTGGAGGAAGGAGATTTTAATTAACGGGAGACCTTTGATAAACCAGTGGCACATGAAACAACGTCTGGGCGCTGCAGTCTCAGAGACTGTGTTGTAATAGTCTCTATTTTTCTGGGACTCCAAAAAGGCTTCAACTTGTGTTGTTGTTCCCTGACAGCTCTAAATATATTTTTCTTTGTTTTTTATCCTTTGTGTCTGAGCTCTACAATCACAGTACGTGTTTTAGAAATGAACACCTCAATAGCTTCCTTGCTCAAATTCAATGTGTGGTGTGCATTCATTACAGTAATACTTGGACAGACATTTAGCTAAGGTTTGGGTGGTCTGTAAGATTTATGTAACTGAATGAACCTGTATTCAACGGTATTTGCCCATCTCCACTGACTGACTGTGGTTTTCCATTTTCCACTACCCATGCTCAAACAGGGGAATGCTGTCTAAGAGTCTTCAATTCCATATAGACAGCTTGGACCAGAAGTCCTATACAAGCCTAATCAAAGGTGTGTGTGTGTGTGTGTGTGTGTGTGTGTGTGTGTGTGTGTGTGTGTGTGTGTGTGTGTGTGTGTGTGTGTGTGTGTGTGTGTGTGTGTGTGTGTGTGTGTGTGTGTGTGTGTGTGTGTGTGACTGCGTGCTTGCGTGCAGGAAGCAAATGTTCAGTTAAGGGTTTACAGTCAATGCTGGAACATGCGACTTTGTGAGGGAGTGAAATCTATTTATATAGATGAAGATATTAAAACCAGCTGGGAGAAATTAGAGTGAAAACACATTGTGTCACCTTTAGCATGAGTAATAAACTCTTCCAAAGAGCTTTTTCTACTTCTTTTGTCAGTGTGTGCGTGCAGGCATTTTTTTTTTCCTATGATACGGGAACATTTCAGTCAAGGCTAAAGTGGTAGACTGACTAAAATTTCCACATCGGTAAATAATATTCCGTGTCCATGTTAGCTTGTAGATCTGATATATTTTCTCTGTTTAAGAATGACAAAAAAGGTGAAACAACTTTGCAAGTGCCCTGTCACCTCAAACATGAGGAAAATTGCACATTGCACCAAGTGTATGTGAACCTGCACATGTACACATTTTGTTTAAACTTCTGCCCACAGGAACTAATTTGGGGGACTTGAACATGTGATCAGCAATAGTGTTTTCAAGCTGCACCCAGCGTTAATTATTCTAATTGATATTGAGTGACACAAGGAAAAGCTTCTGCCCCGTCAAGACTGCAGCGCTGCCATCTCCTCTGCTGTTGATTAAAATATTGCTCTATTCAACCACTTCACTCAGTTAAGTGGTATGTTGCTGCACGGACATGCTTGATAGCAATCAATTGAACTAAAGGAATAGCTCACGATGGCACTGCCCACACACAGGTGCACAGACACACATGCAGTGCTATGTCACAGAGCTTTGAGTGAGATCAATAGGTACCTCAGCTTTGTGTAATGCTGTATCTACCTGGGAGTCTGACCCGTGGCTACAAGTGAGATATAGAACCCACTTCAGGATGAAATGATTTTCGCTGTGAGATATGGTCAGAGTGCATGACCCACTTTGACAGCTCTGTTATTGAGACAAAATGCTGCTTCTGGTTGATGTGGTGCTCCAAGTGGGCCAATGGCCTTTCTCGACTGCAAATAGCTCACCAGGATGTAATCTTATAGAGCTTAACATTTTGGTTTGAGTCTAAACCTTGTAGACTTACCACGAGTTATGAGATTGTGAAACAAAGGTTTATGCCCCTGTAGAAGCCACAAGTCTGTATGATATCAACTTTGTTTTAAGTAAAACATGTTTTAGTCGCAATGTTATGGAGAAGTAGCCTAGAAATCTAGCGGCAGCAAATGTAATTTGCAGCCAGGGTCGTCTAGCAACTCTCCGTTGGCTTGCGAGCTGGAAAAACCAAACTCTGGTCAGGCCAATCACATCGTGTATAGAGTCGGTGGGCGGGCTTAACATAATGACGGCAGAGTTGTGACGGTTCCGCGTGAATTCCCTGCTACTTGAAAACAAAGAAGATGGCTGCTGCTGCTGGCGACTCTGGAAGAGAGGAAGGAGTTCAGCTTTTCTTTGAGAAAAGAACAAAGAACGGCACTGAAGTCATTCTTAAAAAGGAAGATGTGTTCGGAGTTTTGCCGACCGGATACGGCAAAGGTTTAATCTATCAGCTAGCGTTGCTCTGGTTGGTTGTAGCGCTAGCCTATTGCGTGCAGAGAGAATTTGAAAGACAACCGTTTATCCCGCCCCTCGGATTGAGCCCATCTCAATCTTGATGTGGGTCTAGCTTGTCAGGCTAATGGAGAAGTACTACATTGCCCACAATCCTAAGCGTAACAGCGACTCTGATTGGTGGAGCTCGCTGTTACCATGGAAATGTTTACCGCACCCGTGAACAGCTATAGCGAGCTGCTACCATTGTCTCAGAATCAGAAAAGGATTTATTGCCAAGTAAGTAACAGTTAGTGGTTGGTACATACATAAACATATTAAACATAATTATGAAATAAACAATAATTACGGAAACAAATATACAAAATTAAAAAATTAAAAAAGAGGCTGAATGGTTTAGTGTATGATGTGCAAAAATGTTTAGGGATGTACAAAACGTTTATTTTAGTTTGATTTCTGTACAGTATTGTACCTTTGCCTTTTTTGCCATTTTCAAAATGTTCTTTTGTGGCAAATCAAATGTTTTATTGTCACGATTCATCTCGTAGCTGGTTGGTTCCAGGCTTAAAACTCTTTGTATAAGCATTTAATGAAACGTCAAAGGAGATATTGAATGGTGAAAATCACTTCCAGAACCAGAGCCATTCAAAAAGTGGGCAGTCACCGTTTAGCTCTATTTCTTTAGTCACTCTGCAATGATGGCCACCATTTTACCTTGCTTTTACTAAACCCCTCCTTTTTTGGCTTGATGTCCTCCATGTAAAGTCCACTGGTGCCCAGCCCATCTTACAGCACAGGAGAACGGATGCCGCTCCTCTTGTTTTTCTGAGCTACTGTTGAAGCAGTGCCTGGGTTTGATCCAGCTCATTAAAACCCAGTTAATGTTTGCGCTGATGGCTCCGCAGAGACAGCCAGAAGAGACGAGCCAGTGTTATTCCTGCCTCTGATGAAGCGTCAGCTCAAAGCCTTTATGACTTACAGATGGGAGGAGAATTCTTCAACAATACGATACCCTTCTCTGTAGGGACATATTTAATTCATACACAAACATTCCCAATTTAATATTGTCAGTGTGAAAAGAGAGAGAGAGAGAGAGAGAGAGAGAGAGATAGAGGCTGAAAATGTGTTGTGGTTGTGGTGTTTTTGACATCTGGAACTTAGGAATTAGATTTGTTTTTGAGAAAAACATTCAGACGATCTCGGTTTTATATTCAAACATTGTGTCAGTTGCTGCACCCTCCCTCCTGTCTAGTGGGTGTTTTCTTACATTTGTATACAATCATCAGTCAGTGATGCTCCCACTCAAAGCCACAGAGAAAATCCATCCTACATGTGATTATTACCAATACTGGCACAAATGAAAGTGTGCAAGCAACAGAAATGAGTATTTCTTTTTCTTTATGAGAGTAAACGTGAAATATGCTCAGAGAGGTGCTGCATAAATTCTGAGTGAGAGCACCAGGGAATATATTCAGCTACATTTGTTGTTATTGTACAGGCTGTGTGGATCTTTGTGTGAGGCAGTCCCAAAGCAGAAGATAGAGGTCAGCGTGCAGACAAAGCCTCAGGCTGGAGGAGATCTCCTCAGATTCTCATCTTCAGCTTGAGAATGTGACCTTTTCAGTTTTTATTAAATATATTTTTGGGTTGTTTTGTTTACCATTAATGGATGGGACAGCCAAAGATAGAAAAGAGGGAGAGAGAGGGGGATGACATGCAGCAAAGGGCCCAGGGCGGAATCTAACTTGGGACGCTGTGGCAAGGACCGAGCCCCAGCACATGGGGTGCACGCTCAACCAGGCGAGCCACCAGGACACCCCGTAACATGTATTTGTTGACTGTTAAAAGTGATGCTCTCAATGCTAATCGACACAAAAGAATCAGAGTATCATGTGTCAGATCATCAATGTCATCATTTCATCAACATGTCCCGTATTAAATGCACCATGCCGACTGTGTGATCTGAGTTCGAGACTGACCTTTTGACCCCTGTGTGCAGGTGTAAAGGGGCCTCTCACTATGGGCTCTCAGCAGACAGGAAGCGACGCTCGCAGGAGGGCGAATGCACCGACAGCACATCAGAACTCACCATCGCCACGCTGCCCAATGACGGCCCCGCCTCGGCCGCCGTGGCGCTCCTGTCAGACGAGCCCGGTCTGGTCAACCCCGCCTTCGACCCCAGCATGGAGGACAACAGTCAGTCAGGCAGCACGACCAGCCTGGCCGCCCGCAGCAGCTCCAAGAAGAGTGAGTGTGAGTGGGCGAATGGATGTTTGTCTGTGGTCCTGTTCAGTCCCGCGTGACGTTACCCCGTAGTTATCTGATGCCAGTGAGAGAGCTAGAGGGAGTGTGTGTTTGCCAAAGTGACGGATTGAAAATCAATAGACAGTCAAGAGTTTTCTAGTCACAGTTACATAGTCACCCAGTAAAAAAAAACAGATGCCAGTGATCTATGTTCAAGCATACTTTTACACCTGCAGACTTATAACGTATAACACAGGCGCTTATTCAATCTCCAAATACAGTCTTTGTTCTTTCTAATGGTCTCTGATAGAAATCCTATTAACCAATTAGCTCTACTGCCTTGTGTTTTTTTTCCACCAATCCATAAAATCTCTCTTTGTGGAGAAAAGTAGATAAACACAGAGAGAGAAAGTCACTGAGAGGGCAGGTACATTATGCAGTCGAGAAGAAATGGAAGGAGAGGGAGGTTAAATATAGCCCGATGTAAGTGTGTGTTATTGCCCAATGATGTGATCAGCTCTCTCCCTCCAGTTCTCCCACCTCTGAAACCAGGAAGCAGTCACGAGTGTTCCCCTCTGCCCCTCCATCCATCTGCCCCCCCTCCCCCTAATGTGAGTGTACATGCAGTGGGGACACCAAATGACGCTGCACCAGCACTTTAGGTCCGGCCGGCTGAGCGCCCACAACCACCACAAGCGCCACTACTGCTGAACAAGCTGACAGCTCCAGAAGCGGCTGGCGCTTTTAAAGAATAATGTGGCTGTCAGGAGCTCTCGCATCTCCCAGAGCCCGCAGAGGGAGGGAGGGGCGCTGCAGAGGCATGCTGCCCCGTGCTCGGTGCAGCCAGGCTGGGCTGCTGCCTCTCCTCTGCAGCCTCCTGTAGCCTGTCAGTCTTTTTTTAAAAGAAAGCAAAGTACAAGACAACTGTCTCACTGGGAGGGTCTCTTTTAGATTCATTCAATAGAATGTGTTACATCACTGCTGTAGTTACACAACCATGCAACTATACTCAGCACGGATTGGCTTAATGAATTAAAGAGCCACTGGTTAAAAGCAACTCCTTCATCCACAAAAAAGATACATTATTTGAGCTTGTTGAAAAAAAATAAACCTCGGAAGAAAAGGATGGACTAGAGGCAAAAACGCATAGTGCCCTCATTTCTTTCAGTGCAGTTTCGCAATATAGAGGGTAGGTACAGAAGGCTGTCTGGCAAAAAAGTTGAACCTGGCTCAACTTTTGCCTTATAGGTGCATCGTGTTTTCTTGTGAACAAAGTTATGTTTACATCCAGTTTGCTTCTCACCAAAACATCCTTAAGGTCCAACAGATGCTGATTTCTTTCATCGTTTTCTTAGCCGATTTGTTTAATATTTCAAATCCTGCATTGTTTACATTCATGTGTAGGGATGCACCAATCAAATACACTGGATGGGTATCGGCGTAGATACTGACCTTATGAAGCTTACCGGGTATCGGCCATGACATGACAAATCCACATTAAATGCAGTTTCTTTGTCAGTGTCAGGATTACAGTTACAGTTAAACCAATTAAGTCACAGCAACCGCTGACTCAAATGACCTTACATAAAATGAGTTCACTGAGAGCACTGGTATTGGATCGGTGCTCGGTATCAGGAGATACTCTGAATGTAGATATCGGAATCGGCTAGTGAGTTTCAGATCATTGTTTAGCTGTCCGTCTCACAACCTAATTGTTTTGGTTCACTCTCACCGCTCACGGCAAAACAGCTCTCAAAACCTACAGTACACTACCTGCTCTACAGCAAACAACAGACGGAACATTTAGCAACTACCTGATGAACATACACACATACACATTTAGCAGCTAAAAAGCCAGTTACTGTATTTCCTTCAGGAGTTGGCAGAGACCAAAAATGAACTAAAAGAACATGAAAATTGGACTTAAATTCATCAGGTGGCCAGAAACATGACTCCAAATGAATTATAATGTTGCTCCGTAACTGCTGGACCTGTAAATACGTAACTTTTGCTAACAAGTTTGCCATATCAACTTAAAAGGTATATGTCCATGTTGTGTTTATAACTTGTTTCTGCTGCTCCCAAGTGGCCAAAAAAATCAGTTATTGCAGGTTTAGTGTTTCTGTGCTGGCGGTCTTTTCTGCCTCTGTGGGTGCATTGCTATTGCGTTACAGCCACCAAATGTCAATCAGCAGAACTGCTTGAAACTGGTGGCAGGAATGTGTAACTCGTCGCACATGTGTGTCCTTGTGTATGATACAAAACATAACAGAGACCCACTCTGGTAAGAACATTGCTGGTGCCACTAGTACTCAAAAGGGTACTTTTAATACAATGCAAATTCATTGGCCAATCAAATAATTCAGGAACAGCGCATACTTCTACTGTTTATCTCACTATCATCAAGATAAAGGGGGAAATGATTGCTGAAAACTTACCACATCTGCTTTCATAACACCCTAACACAGAAACCCAGATCTCATTTACTAAGCCAGGAGGAGGCCGAACAGCTTTGAGGAGGCAGATTCAGACATGTCCAGGCATGTTGAGTGTGAGGCAATCTATAAAGGGCCTCTCTTTCTCCCCTGTGTTTTTTGCAGTCCGAAATTTTGACCGTTCCTCAGTGAGGAGCCGTTCCTTCAGGAGGTTGAACCGGGCATTCAGTGTCCTACGGAGGACAAAGAGTGGCAACGCAGTGAGCAACGAGACGTCTGAGGAGAGAGACAATGCCAGGAATTCCAATGTGCCACAGGAAGGTATGGATCAGACCTGCCTGCATCTCTTCTCCTGCCTTTGTAGCTTTAACGTGGATAGTTTTGTGCTTGCATTGTGCATTTTTGTGTTGTTTCTTGAAGTCACTGCTGCATTTGCACTTCATGATTCCCTAAAGAGGCTTCCAGAGAGAGTGCTCAAAGTGTGTGTGTGTGTGTGTGTGTGTGTGTGTGTGTGTGTGTGTGTGTGTGTGTGTGTGTGTGTGTGTGTGTGTGTGTGTGCGTGCGTGTGTTTCCAAATGTGTGCATTTGCGATGTTCCCTCAGCTGTACGGGGAGGGCTGGGAGCCCACAGTGTAACAGTAGCATATGTTTCTTTAATAATTCAGATGCAGATTGCGTAAGTCCACTGGTGCATCACTAGAGACGGATCAGAAGGGAGAGCGGTAGCCTGAGGCACTTTAGACATAGATGGGATACGGGAGGTCACTGGAGACAAAGCTGATGCCCTTTTCTTCTCTGTCCCCAGTTCTTCTCCTTCTTCATCTCCTTCTCCACTCACCCTGTATCCCATCTTCCTCTCCTCCTCCCTCCAACACAGCCAGGGTCAACAGGTTTGCACCAACTTGATGGAGTAGTCCCCATGGAGCGCAGTGCTCTTGACACATATTAAATGTAATATCCACAGCCCGACCCCCATGATAGTAAAGTTAAGGAAATATAGTCAACCATAAGAGAGTATAATGTTGTGTAGCGTAGTTGTGTAGAGCAGCAGCGTGACGGGAAGAGGACAAGGAATGTGGTATTGCGTAAGAATGAAGGATGGCGAACGATCAGGGACTAGATTATTCTCTGAGGCCGTCACTGAGGAGTCTGAGAGGATAGATTAAATATTCATTGCCTGCCGCTGGAGAGACAAAGATAGACGTTGAGGACGGAACGTTAAAGTAGAGATAGATTCATACAGATTAAATGGAGGGGAAGAGCGGATACAGAAAAAGAGTGGAGGAAAGGAGGAAAGGAAACAAATAAAGGCATAGTAATGTCCACATGGATGGAGAAGTGGATGAAAACAAAAGAGAAAATAATGAGATGAAGAAAGATAGAGGGTGAAAGGGTGTGTGAAGGAGAGGATGAAGGGTTACATAATGGCTGCAGGTCTCTGTTTTAATGTGGTCTCCACCCCAGAAGCAATCTGCTGCGATAAAGACAAAATATTGACTTTGGAATGGAGAAAGTGCAGCGTGAGTAGAACGAACGACTGAGTCTACGGAGCACCAGACACAGAGGAAGACAGCTGACTGAGGAATAGGGAGAGAGACACATTCTTCATAACCAGAGAAAATACATCTTCTCTGTCATTTATTGGCCAAGGCTGTTGGTCAAAGTAGTCACAGAAAGATCTCCACCCACCTCCACACAGTCCAGTTTAGGATGTGTCATTCTGCTGCTTAGTGGAATTCACCACTGGGCATGAGGGGAGGGGGGCTTGCACAATTTAATGAGATACAACTAGCAGAGGAGTACACATTTCTCAGAAATCTGAAGGTGTATAATGAGGTTTGTATGCTTATAAACCACATTATTTGGTTGTGTAACATACTGCATTTATTGTTATGGCAGACTCCTGTGTATTGGTTCTCTTTGGTTTATGTGAAAACAGCAAAGAATCTGCTACAAATGCCAATTTGAATTCTTGGGAGTTATACTTTTGTGTGTACCTCACAAGAAAAACGAGAAGATATATTGCCTTTTTTTGATCAACATTTTCACTGCAATGGTTGGAATATTGCACGTATTATAACTGTACTTGCATCCCCGCCCAAGTAATAAACCTTGCGGAAATTTGAAATTGAGGGTTTTCCCAAGCATACTCGCTACAGATGTATGTGACTAATGATACAAACATTGAGCAGGATAATCAGCCAAGTCAATTTTTCCCTCTTGGCTTGTACAAGTTTGTTTTAGTAACCTGAGGGAGTAGAGACAGCTGGTTCCACTGCAGAATCGCTCTACCACGGTCTACAACTCTTTCTCCCCCAACGTGTCTCTCTTTCTCCCACTTCCTCCACTGTTACATTTGGCTGTTTGTCACATTTGATTTTGCTTGTCGTTGTACAGTCAAATTCAGGACTAAACTCAGCCTTTCTTGTCTCCGCACGTTCTCCCTTAGTGCTGGCTCTTCCTCAGCTGCATCACCTGATCCCTGACGGCGAACTTACCAGTATTAAGATCACGAGAATGGTTCCCACAGACCCGCTGGCCATCAGCATCGTCGGCGGCAATGAGACCCCCTTGGTCCGCATCCTCATCCAGGACATCTACAGAGAAGGTGTCATTGCCCGGGATGGACGCCTGCTTCCTGGGGACATGATCCTGAAGGTAGCACAGTCATCACTATTTGCACAAATCACTAGGAAGCAATCAAAGTCCCATTTTAAAACTGCATCCATGTTCTTGTCTTAAACATAAAGTATGCATATACAAATACAAATGACATAATATCAAGGTAAAAAAAAAAGGAAAATAATAATTTAAACAAAAATAAATGAATAAAAAATGAAAAGGTGACAGACTTCATTGAAAATGGTGACAGCAAGTGTTCTCAATTAAATAGTTCTGAGTAGATATTAGGGTAACACTTGACAATAAGGTACACAAAACAGTAGGTAGTTAATGATTAATGAATGAGGAAGGAATGGTTAGTTAATGACTAGTTACTGATTGTGATTCAAGCACTAATGATTAGTTACTGGTAAACAGACTGGTAGTTAAATGAATGATTAACGGATGAGAAACTACTGGTTAGTTAATGCTTAGTTACTGATAAACAGACAAAAAGACTGTGTGTGTGTTACTGTATTAATGAATCATTAGGAAATCTGTTCATGGGATTTATACGAATACAAAGAATAGAGACGTGTTACAGGATGATTCTCATAATATATTTTAATAATGATATTCACAAAACATTTACAAACAAGGTATATTCTGTAGCTTTGTCATTGTTGAAGTCTTAAAAGCAATTGTATGCTGTGTATGTGTGTCTTTAACCGTCCCGTTATTCCCGCGGGTCACGGAAGCGTAAGCCCACCCACGAGCTTTTCGTTAACCTAACTGCGTCAAAAGGGACGCCAATAGTCCCGACCAAGGGCATTTAGCTAAATCGCGTTATATGATGCTAAAGGAGACTTTTAGTGTCAATAACAACGACAAAAGCACCTGACCAAGCGTCCATATTTTACGAGATGGGAGTGAGAATGTGTTGGTACATGCAAATAAAGTGATGCATCACCAAAAAAAAACGTTCCTCATTCATTTCTCATTGGTTCCTCATTAACTACCTACTTTTCTGTGTACCTCATTGTAAAGTGTTACCGATATTAGTTATTGAAATGTCTTGCTTATTTGTAACAAATTGAAGAGACTCAAAGTACATATCGACTTCAATTAAAAACATTTTCAAACATGGGACTGATTTAGAGCATTTAGCTTCCTGAATATGGAACTTTTACCTAATAAAATAAAAAGATTTACAATATTACATAAGTTCCTATCTTTACATTCGAAGTAGGTGATAACATTTTTCCCTTCAACTGTTATTGCATGTGTTGTTTTAGATACTATGTCATTTTTTAAAGTCTTTCCAGAATGCAATACAGAAATGAACAACCATAAAAGAAGATGAGTTAATCTGCATCCCTGTTGCCCTCTCAGGTAAACGGCATTGACATCAGCAACGTACCCCACTGCTATGCCGTGGCAACACTCAAACAGCCCTGCCAGCTCCTCCGCCTAACCGTGCTCAGAGAACAGCGTTATCGCTACCACTCACACAGCCACCCACACGGCCACGGGCACGGCCATGATGTCGCCGGGGGCCACCCGTCTCATGGCTTACCCCACCATCCTATGAGGGATGATAGCATCCATGTGGTCCTGAATAAATCCACTCCAGATGAGCAGCTGGGCATTAAGCTAGTGAGGCGGCCGGAGGAGCACGGCGTCTTCGTTTTCCACCTGCTGGAGGGCGGCCTGGCAGCACGCGACGGACAGCTGTGCGTCGGCGACCGCGTGCTAGCCATCAACGGGCACGATCTACGTTACGGAGCACCGGAACACGCTGCTCTGCTCATCCAGGTCAGTGAGTCAGCAATATATATCGATTCATGTGTGTATGGTGATTCTTTTCTGTGACGATTTTAAAAAAAAATTTCAAATTCTTTTCCCCAGATCGATACTTTTTATTTATTTTTTTAACCAATGATTCACCTGAATATTTTCTGTTTACGTGGTACCGCCGACGGCGACTACATCATATCCGGTTTTTTTCAGCAAAACAGAGTGAAAGCTGAAAATGCAGAAAATCCATGTTATGTACTTCTTTACAGATGACATGAATGTCAGACTGACTGACTGACATGTGTGTGATGTGCATTCTTTTTATAAAACTATTTGTTTTTAGAAATGCCTCATGATATATTGTCTCTAGAAGTTTATTATTTAACTTTCGTTTTTTTTTTAAAGAAGAAAAAATAAAATCACAATACTCAATACTATCAAATCACGGTCCAAATTAAATCGGCACCCATGTATCGTGAAAGAAACAAATTGGGACAAAAGCATATGGTCCCAGCCCTAGTCAGCAGGTCCTCCTTTAAACAAATCGATTCTAGCATCTCGTAGCATTTTACAAAAGTTCATAGTTGCGACAGTCAAATTAGTCCACATGTTGTTCCAGACCATAAATAACTGTTCTGTTCTTACCCGGGTCCCTGAGGTACTAAAGATAATTGTGGTGATTCAGGCTAATTGTGTTGTGCTGTGCTGTTGTGTCTGCACTCAGTGCAGTTAATAGTATTTAATAGTGGTGATTCCCTAATGCAGTGGTTCCCAACCTTTTTTCTTTGGCGCCCCCCCTACTTATGTCTAAGAAAAGCTGAGCCCCCCCTCCGAAACAGAAGTTGAGGTAACTCTCGAGATAGAGCCTTACTTTCTTTTTTGATACAGAGCAGTTATCAGCACTTTTACGTTTCTCCACCATGTTTCATTCATAAAATAGTGATGCTGTGACGGCAGGACAAACGAGGATGATAGCAGCTAGCAGCTGACCTGATGACAGCAAGGTCCCAGGTTAAGAGGTCCCGGGGGGTTGGCCTACTAGGAGCCTGCCTACAATTTTAAGGGAGAACAAAAATATATAGTTTTTATACAGACTTTTTTTATACATTATATATTCTAGTGTATTATCATAATTTGTTTAACATGTGCAAATATTTATTTTTTACCTCAACCTCAAACCAGATAAAGACTTGCGCACCCCCTGTGATCTTTGCTCCCCCCCTGAGGGGTCCCCGGACCCCAGGTTGGGAACCACTGCCCTAATGGACCGGGCCATGCGGCTGCCTCTGGTTGATGCCAGTCAATGGTGGTGTGTTTTTGTAGTTAATCGTGGTTAATTGCTGTGTGTTTGCGGCTGACTGTGCAGGGTCTCTGCGCCCGGAGTTCCTGTCTGAGCAGTCAGACTGGCCTCTTCTGGGTCTCTGTGGAGCCAACATGGCCTCTCAGAGCAGCCATTTTCTGTCAGAGATTACCAACTGGCAGGGAAGAAATTAAATTAGTCCAGTTAAGGCAATAATGGGCTGGACTGGCTACTCCAGGAGTCAGCTCTGTCTACAGAAACCAGGGGGAATCTCAGAGGAATTACAGAGTGGGGGAGAGGGAAGCAGCCAGCCTGTCTGTGTGACTTTTGGACCACTTGCATGTGAAGGAGTGTGGCTGGATTGGCAGTTCAGTAGTAGGAGTCACAGAGAGAGAGACTTAAATAGGTTACATGGGTGGCAGCTATATTTAAAATACTGTATGAATGATCATGGTTTTCCTGTGGATTTCTCCTTAACTAGCTAGATCACCCAGAAAAACCTTTTAAATGTAATAATTCAATGCAGTTTGCATCTTGTATGAAAACCCATTTTGTAAAGTGAATGGACCAACAACAATTATTTTATGACCAGTTTTAAAGGAATAGTTCAACATTTTGGGGAATATGCTTATTTGTTTTTTGGTAAAGAGTAGATTGACACCAGTCTCATATATGTCCGTTAAATATGAGGCTACAGCCAGCAGCTGGTTAGTTTAGCTTAGCATACAGACTGAAAACAGGTGGAAACAGCTAGCCTGGCTCTATTTGAAGTTAAAATCCACCTACCAGCACCTCTAAAGGCCACTATTGAACCAGTTATATCTTGTTTTTTTAATCTATACAAAAACCCCAAAACAACAATTCACGTTTTAAGGGTTAAAACGTGCAAACTATTTCTTAGCGGCGACCATTAACTTTCTGGAGTCTCCGCTGGTTGCCTAACAGCTTACTCATTGACGTTTTTTACACTAAGGTTTTTCTAGGGATTAAACTAACAAAATTTAGCGTGTTATGTAAAGGCTAGCTGTTTCACCATTTCCAATCTTTGTGCTAAGCTAACCGGCTGTTAGCTGTAGCCTTAAATTTGACAGGCATACATAAGAGCGGTATCAATCTTCTTAGTCTCGCATTGCCAGATAATAATCCAGAAGGTCTGGTGAGTCCACACAGCATTATTGGGATGGGGAAAACAACGTTCTGTGGTTTATTGGCATTTCTTTAAACCAATCAACATCTTCTTGGGCGGTGCTAAGCGCCGGACGGAGCAACGGTGCCTCTGCAAAATAGCCTCAAGAAGGAACTTGTTTCGGTGGAACATGTGTACGTTCAAAAGTAGTTTTAGTCGTGCAACAGAAAACTCAGATTGGACAGATAGTCTAGCTAGCTGTCTGGATTTACCCTGCAGAGATCTGAGGAGCAGTTAACCATAGTCCTCACAAATCCACCGGAGGTTAGAATGCCAACACAAAGAAAGAGGAAGGTGACGGACATCTGGCCGAAAAGAGTGAAATCCGGCGGAATTTCCGGCAGCAGCAGAGCAATCCCGGAAGTGGAACGTCGTGGATATAGACTACAATCTTCTCAATCTTGCTTTTAAAAACATGTCTGTTGTAACTCATGTCCTAACTCTGCCAGGGTTTCCCGCAGCACTTTGCAGTTAAGGCGGCCGCCTTAACAACACACACATGGCGCCTTAACTAAGTCTTCAAAAAAAAGGTCCTGTTTGAGTGGCTGTAATGTACTGTTGCATCAACACAGTCTGTAGGAAACAAGGTAACGGCGAGTTGTCAAGATACCACCAATCACAACGGAAAGAGCATTTGCTGGCGGTGACTGTAACTGTCGTTTATTCAAATTTAAAGGGATAAATCGCCATTTCACCGTTGCGACGGGGTGAGTGGACTTACCGGAGTGTTGGCATATGGCAGGCAGAGAGCATTTATATATGTATCTCTGTCCTGTTCTTCACATCAGTGAGGCTTTCTTCTCTTGTTTCAACGAAGTGACTGGAACTATCCATCGCCTCTCGCGCGTGGATTCTCAACGTCCCGGCTGCTGCCCGGTCTTTGAGACACAGTTTGTTTTAATCACTACATGCAGTTCACAACACACGGTTAGTTAGCGTAGTTAACACTACACACAGTGAAATGATGTGTCCTGCTTTTATTTCACACATACTATCTGCTTGAGTGAGGGAAGCTATGGGCTGAGCTCTGTTATCTCACAGCTGTTTGTTTTGGAGAGCGTGTCACGGAGGAAATGGGAGCAATGCGAGTAAAACTGTTATAGCACTTGAGCTTAACATTGCACATTGCAACTGTTATTTTAAAAAGCTGGTTATTTATTAATTATATATTATTATTTAAATTTAATATTAAGTGTAGTGTGTAGTACCGTATACCTCCCCCTCCCCTTCCCCGGTCAGATGGCAAGCCTACCACCTTAACTAACACATTTTCTGCGGGAAACCCGGTCTGCTGTCTCTAAATGTTCTCCAGGCAAGCGAGGAGGGTGTCCACTTCATCGTGTCTCGTCAGATCTGCCTGCCAGCCCCAGACATCTTACAAGAAGCTCCGTGGGGCATGGACGGACCCCCACCATATTCCCCTGTGGATATAGAGCAAACACTGCTGGTGAGCAGCGCATACAGACACATACACATGAGACGAGAACGGTAGCAATACACAGACAGGAGCTTTGTTCCTCTGTCTCCACTCCATCCGTGATAAATACTCCCTTTCAGGTGCAAATGATCCATGAAGGTGTTGTTCTCCCATCAAAGCTGAGCATGTCATTCAAGCAGTACTGCGGCCAGTCTTCCTCTGAGAGAATTGTTGCATCCATATTAGCAATCTTTTTTTCCACCACACAGAAAACACCCCACAGGATAAAGAGTATCTTCCACCATCCTTCCCTGAAAGACTTTCCCAGTTTCTTATTGAAACTGGTGTGTTCTAATAATAATCTTTAGAATCACTGTTTCAAGCTGAAATGTTTAATTTAAAATGTGTTTTAAAAGCAGGCATAGAGAAAGGCTACTGTAGATCACTGTCCATAAAAATACATTGCTTCTCCCATCAAAAAACTACATTTTTGCAGTGCCTGAATTGGAACAAAAAAGGTGCTAGTACCCTACTTAGTACTGGTAAGTACTGGCCAATTTCAGGCTCTGCATTTTGGGACAAATATCCTTTAAAATAGTATACATATTTCTCTCATCATCAGTTATGACGCTACAGCCATGGGCCAGTTAGCTTAGCTCAGCATAAAGACTAGACTGTTGGAAACAGCTAGCTTGGCTCTGTTGAAAGGTAACCAAATCCTACCGGCACCTATAAAGCTCACTAAATAACATGTTAATTAAAAGTCAGTTTGCCCGGACAAGACAACACTTGTCATCTACACGTTGGTTTTTGTACAATATAAACAGGCTAGCTGTTTCCCTCTTACAGTTTTCATGCTAGGCTAAGCTAACCGGCGGTAGCTTCATATTTACCATTTAGTCATGAGAGGTATCAATCTTCTCTCCTAACTCTTAGCAAGAAAGAAAAGAAGTATATATCTCAATATGTCTCATTTATCCTTTAAAAATAGCAGAAATTAAGAGGTTACTACTGACTTAATTACTTTTTTGGTGGGGAGAATGCCATGTCAGAAAAAAAGAGTCTCTACCACTATTGAAAGTCCCCATTTTGGAAAATGTGCTGTCTGATAGTGTACTTATTTACACAAAAGCACACCAAGCAGTAGTGTATAGTACACCACTTACACAGTGTATAGGGTAAGTGTTCACACAGCCATAGTCAGTGGCGTGCCCCGGGGTCATTCACATAGTGATCTCCTCCTGTGAGCGCAGCAGAAATGTGTGAATGCAGCACATGAGCAAAGCAGCACAAGCTACATCCCATCAACCTCAATGTGTCGGTGTGTTATTCATTACTACTCTACGCTCCCTCGCTCTCCCCGTCTGACACTCAGACTCACTCGTCTTAAATAAAATCTCAGTCACTTTATCCCACACGCAGCCTCGTTCACCAAAACGCACATCACTACGTCTATGAATAAATCAGTTTGCTCCATATATCGAGCATGAACACAAAATGAAGAGGCGCTTGAGCTGCCTGACACTCCGTCCTAATAGCCACCATATATTATACCTCACCAGTTATGCTAATAAGGGTCATTCATTAATTAGCAGCTATGTCTATGTCATTTGGACTCTTGTTCCCATAGCATAGCATGGGCGGAATTCATATGAATTCTCCTATCGCAAGTCCCAGAGAAAACAGCCCTTTATTAATATGCAAATGTGCGGCTCCAAAGTCTAATTAGATGATACTGTCTATAGAAGGTGCCCTTGGTGTTACAATTAAGTTCATATCATGTTTGGTCTTGAGTTGCTGTGTTTATAAGAATGTGGTTACACAAAGAAAGAAGCCAAGCAATTCTGAATGTCCTGCATGTTTTTAGATCAACTCCCATGGCAGTACATGGTATAAGGGCAAAAAATACCAGCCCTATTGCTTTTAAATGTCCATTATTCACTTTCTCCTTCATTGCAAATTCTTTCTCTCTCTAAGGACTCTTGTCAGAAGCCTGCATGCTATGAGAAGACAGTTACTCTGACTAAGGAGCCGTATGACTCCCTGGGTATGACGGTGGCGGGCGGCATGTCCAGCCGAGGGTGGGACCTCCCTATTTACGTCACTAACGTGGACTCTGATGGAGTGGTGGGACAGGAGGGTTCCATCCGCAAAGGTAACTGCCAATAAAACGCCTTGATGTCTCTTTCCAATACTTACCTGCACACTCAATCTTAGAATTATCAGAATATTAACACACATCTTTATTACAAGGATTGTGATGTTTGCCGCTTTTGTGCAAATAATTACTCATTTCGCGGATGGAGTATTTGTTTTCGTGAGGTTGTAGTCTACTGTTGTGCGAAGCTCCGGAGCTCACATTATGGCTGGTCATGGATTTGGCTTTTGTGATGAACACTTTGTATATAACAGAACGCAGTGATTGATGAACACTTAAGATTCATGTTTCATTACCGAGTGTATTCATCCAGCAGACAAAACTCAGCGATGCTTCTGTGGTTCACTGCTTCGCAAATTGGCTCTAAAGACAAACAAACATTAGCATAGCAGTGCTCAGGACTCATTGTGTTCCAGAGGAGTATATGTGGAGTGCTCAATTATTTTGTTGCCTGAAATCAGTCAGCTCTGAAATAGAGCAAAAAACATGAAGCGGCACATAAATAACTGGATGTTGCAGCTGCAGTGTTGATATAAAAAATGAAAAATATAATGCAGTTGGAGGCAGGGGAGAGATTTAAGCCACAACTGCTGATTGCAGCATATCCAACTTAAAAAATATAGACTTTATAAAAACAGAAGCAAATTGGGTCTGATTGTCCTGTGCGTGGTTCAAGGAGCACATTCATATTGGACCTCGCAGTAGCAGGTGGGGTTATGAAACATGCTTGTGTATTGTAATACACAAGACTATTCATTTGCATATCCGCGCAGGGCAAGCGTGTCCTTTCGAGTTGCTCACTAGCAGTCTGGACCGCGCCGTCTGTTTTTCTTTGCACCACTTTCATCGCTAGGAGGCTTTTTTTTTAAAGCACAGGTGGCATTCGGTTTCCATCCCTTTGTGTTGTAGCAGGAAGGTTGTTGAATATTAAAGAGGCAGATGATGAGTCCCCTGCCCTGTGAGGGCTTTTGAAAAAAAAAAAAAAAGCATTTATCAGGGCCGAAACCCTGGGCAGAGGATGAGCTGTGCTGTCCCCCCCCCCCCCCCCTGCAGGTGACATCTTGTTGAACGTGAACGGGGTGAACTTGACGGGGGTGACGCGAGGCGAAGCCGTGGCCAACTTGAAGAACACCTCGTCTCCTGTCGTGCTCAAGGTCTTGGAGATGCGTCCTCCGGAGGAAAGCCTGCAAGAGTGCACAATGCCGCCCTGTCTCACGCCCTCACCCACAGACAGCATCAAGAGCCCAGTGCCCAATGACGATTACTCACCCCTGTGGGTGTCATGGCTGCAGCTACCCAGGTGAGCACCTACCCTTTGTGTCTCTGTTTCCACTGCATACACAATTTTTTTTTCTACTTGTATCCACTCATTTTTTCAGGAGCCCGGTATAATTTCCACCTCCCCACACTGGTCTTATTGACCTCTGCCAGCTGGTGCCACCTGACATTTTGACAGAGCCAGCTGGGGAGAGAATACTCATTATACTTTCAAACTAACTTTTCATCTTAAATATTCACCTATTATTATTATCATATCAGTGAAACTTTCCATCAGATTGAAACATATGAATTTCTATCTTAGTTAAATATGTTGTCAGGAAAACAGCGGCACGCTGACAGCAATAAACAACTGCTGCTCCCGCTTAAAGTGATATAGAAATATGTTTCTTCTCAAACAGTGAACTGATTACGAGTCATAAAAAACAAGTTCTGAGTCACCAGGGGATTGTAGTCTAGTCCGGCGGTGCAGCTAAAAGGATTTGAATGTCATTTCCACTAGCTTTGTGGGACTGATATAGAAGTCCAACTATTCTCACTTATTTTTAATTATATTTCCTGGGAGGAAAGTCACACCTTCTTTCAAAGAGCAGCCAGGTCTTCTGAACGGGGCCGGTTTCAGCAATCTAGCTACTGGGCACACACTCAGCAAGGATATACAGTTTATATCATTTAAAGATGCAGTTGAGAGATTAGTGTTTTTAATCTCTCTCTCTTGGCTCATGCAGGCATCTCTACTGCTGCAAAGACATTGTCTTGCGGCGGAGCACTTCGGGCAGCCTGGGCTTCAGTATCGTGGGCGGTCAGGAAGAGGTCAACTGCAATCAATCCTTTTTTATCCGCTCCATCGTGGAGGGGACGCCGGCCTACAACGATGGCAGGATAAGGTGTGTATATCACTTTTTATTGCTTATGAGCAAAATGGTTTAGACCAGCTTCAACACAAACTGTGTTTGCAAAAAGATGGTACTATAATATCCATTTTTAGATGTATATCTACATGTGTTTCCATCCACTTGTTTAATGCGCATTTTCAATTTGCGCATAAAGAAACCTGAGTGGAAACGCCGTAATTTCAAAATGTTGCAAAAGAAAGTGGGTAACACTTTCTATCAAGCCTGTCTCTATAATGCATTATAAACACATTTACAATGTGTTACAGTATAATCTCCTTATAGCGCTGTATAAGTATAGTTATAAGCACTCATAAACAGTGACGGACTGGCCATCTGGAATTTGGGCTAATGCCAGAAGGGCCGCCCCCCTATGGACCCCTACGGGCAACTACTGATAATTTGTCTGTGGTTCATTTTGATAAGTTAATTTATGCATGCAGCCACAAATATCCAAGATTGTACTGCGTATATTCCTAATGCTTTATAATAATAAATATTTTTTTTTATTTATTATTTTTACAATGACTTATAAGGTCAAGTATCATAATACTCTGTAATTGCTGGTTGCTCACTGTTGCCCATGTCTATAATGCACTATAAACATACTTATAATGTGCTATAATTTTGTGTATTGCCCTGCGTCATTATAGTTATAAGCACTCATAACTCTTCATAATGCTTTAAAACAATATACACAACACTTTATAATGACTTATAAGGTTTGCTCTTAATTGCTCATCACTCCTCACAAATGCGACAAGTGGAAAAAGATTTAGTGAATAAATGATGTACATGAAACATCATTGTTCCCCACAGAATTAGACGAGAGGGGGGGGGGGGGCTTAGTCGCTGTAGCAACTTGAATTCAGACAGCACAAACGCCTGCGCCGGGGGGGTCTGATCCTGGACCACCCCGACAGATCTTTTGCTAGTTAGACCCAGCACTGCCGCCAGCCATCAGCCTGCTGTGGCCCCCAGCGCTCGGGTTTGCACTCAGCTGGCTGAATTGAAGTTGCTACAGCCGCTAACTGAATGTCTTCGGTACTCCGGACATGCCGCCGTCCACTCTCCTCCCGCCGTAGCGCCGGGGAGGACAGCGGGATGCGCTAGCTAGCTAATTCTTGTCTCATTTGTGGTCTGATAGAGAGAGCAAGAGTGGGGCAAAGGAGATGAAACAAACAGAAATGTCAGGTTTTTTTTTTTTACATTGTTTTTTCCTTCGACTGGCGCTCTTTTAATTACGTTATCTTGTTGCGCCCTCTTCTTCTGCAGTGGTATAGTGGTTTTCTGACTGGAGAATTGGCGCCACCTACGGCTTATTTTGATGAACCAACCCTAATAATCGCATAACCGTAGTGGATGGAAACAGCCTTCATTAGCACGTTCTTTTGCCTGATTTTCTCGAAATTCGGTTACATTTTGTGATACATTTGTCAAGTAATTTCTAAAAAATTAACAAGGCTTTTTCATTGGCCATCTGGCACTGTGTAGGTGCGGGGACATCTTGCTGGAGGTGAACGGGACGAGTACATGGGGAATGACCCACACAGCATTGGTGCGCCTTTTAAAGGAGCTCCGGGGCAGAATCACCCTGACCATCGTCTCCTGGCCGGGCAGCCTGCTGTAGCAGTGCTCCAAGTCATCTGGCGCTGCTTCAGTGGCACTGACCAAGGAATGTGGAAGGCAGAGCTTGAGACTGGCTGACCACCCTAAGCTTGCTGTGTGGATGAAGCTTAGAATAGTGCTATAGCTGTATGGATATCTCACTTCTGATGGACAGCTGAGACTTTGCCAGGAGTTTGAAGAGGGACAAACATGAGACTGGATTGTTACCAGAGGTTAACTTGCCCCCTCCAGGAACGCTGAACAGGGAGAATCCAGGCCTGAGACACTTCTGACTAGGATGTTGGTGTTATCTGTTTTGAGGACATGATCATTCTCTGGCACAGCATCCAGTGAGTGGGGGTGGGCGGATCGAGAGGAGACACGACACGTTGCCAATTCCAGTAGTTATATATTAGGGTATGCGTTAAGTTGGACTCACATTTCTTTACTGTAAATGTTGGGTGTCTAAAAAAGTACCGATCCAAGCACTTGTAATACCTTTCTTTTGTTTGTTTGTGGTATGGCCTTTAAATATAGGCTCCATTCTGTTTGTACTGACAGTAGTTGTCATCTCCATCTGTTGACCTGAAGACACGTTGCCAAGTAGTAGTCTGTGTTGAGTTTTTTTTTTCTTTTCTTTTATTTCAGAAGCTATGGCTAAATTATCAAACCACTGGCAATTAAAAAAAAAAAAATATATATATATATATATATATAAAAAATAATGGATCAATGTGTTCATAACATGTTAAAAAAAAGATTTAATTAGGTGACATTGTGGAGGCCTTACTAATTTTCTTACTTTTAAGAAGAAAAAAACTGACTTGGTTTCTGTGTATCAGTGGATGGTCTGAGGCCCATCTGCTGTGGTTCTGTCTGTCACGCTTCGGCCTGTGTAGTATATCGGATGGTACATTTGGTTAAATGATCAATAAAGTCATTTGAAAAAGAGAGTTGTGTGAAAACGCCTTACTTCAACTCAAAACAACAGTTGAAGCTGACAACATAAACATCTCGTGCATACAGTATACGTAAAATGATCTATTTGCTTCTCTGAAAAAAACCTCACATTTTCTGATGAAACATGCGGTAAGATGCCACAGGGCAGTTCATCTCATTAAAAAAGAGACTGAAAGTCAGTCACGTTTTAATTTCCTCTCTTGGTCAGCAGAGGACATCTTGGTCTTCTTGTCCTTCCTATTTCTTTTGGCCTTCTTGTGTTTGTGTCTACTCTGACTGTCTCTGTCCTCACCACTGGCCCTCCTACTCCTGCTGCTGCTGCTGAGGACAAAGATGACAATTACATTATAATTCTGTCATCTTTTATTAAGATTTTTACTACGTGTGTGTGTGTGTGTGTGTGTGTGTGTGTGTGTGTGTGTGTGTGGGGCACCATCTACTAGCCAAGTGCTGGTAAAATATGCAAGTGGCTGGTAGATTTGCTTCACTCACCAGCAAAAAACAATAGTAATCTGTTGAGTGGCATTCGCTAGCCATTTGGCTGGTGGACAAAAAAGTTAATTTTGGACCCTGAGAGAGAAAGAGAGAGAGAGAGTGTGTGTGTGTGTGTGTGTGTGTGTGTGTGTGTGTGTGTGTGTGTGTGTGTGTGTGTGTGTGTGTGTGTGTATGTTCTTGTTTAACTATATTCGTGGGGTCCAAAAACCAGGAGTCCAGTATACTTGTTGGGTCCCGACAGCCTTGTGGGGCCAAAATGCTGGACCCCACAAGTTTAAAGGGCTGTTTGAGGGTTAAGACTTGGTTTTAGGATTAGGGTTAGAATTAGGTTATGGTTAGAGTGAGGGTAAGGGTTAAGGTTAGGCATTTAGTTGTGATGGTTAAGGTTAGGGTAAGGGGCTAGGGAATGCATTATGTCAATGACGGGTCCCCACAAAGATAGTGAGACGCACTATGTGTGTGTGTGTGTGTGTGTGTGTGTGTGTGTGTGTGTGTGTGTGTGTGTGTGTGTGTGTCAGACCTGCGCGATGATTTCTGCCATCCTTCGCTGCGGTCTCTGTGCCTCCTCTCTCCATGCCGTTCTTCCTTTTCCCTCAAACTGTGGCGTCTGTGCCCTCGCTCCGTAGTGTCCCTGTGCCTCGTTCGCTCCTCCGCACTGAAAAATATCATACCCGCATGTAGTGTATGTTTTACATTTGCCACTGATGAAACTGGAGGCTTTTTTCAATTGGGAAATAATACAAAGGGAAAAAGAGCTCGTGGCCCACAGGAATGAGACTGCTAGCCTTTTTTTACCCCTTCTCCACTTGGACAGAGATAAGTCAGAACTCAAGGGACCAAAACCTTAACCACAGTGCCTGCTGTTTCACTGCCTGAGCTTTTGTAGCCCTGAGCCCGCCTGGCCTAGACTTTGAGTAACAAAGAGCGCAACACAAATGTCACATGCCCTTTACTGTATATTAAAGCCAAGCAGCCATGCTGCAGTATCCTCTAAGCTAAAATAAAATCTATTATTCACTGTAGGACCTGCAGTCCTGTGAGACCAGAGGACTGATCATAACTCCACACCTTTTTTCCCCAATATAACCATATTGATGCAAAGGAGGAGGGACTGATCCCTGATATCAAATATGGGTTGGAATGAACCTGGAAACGTGGCTTCAACGAAAGACTATAGTCAATTAAAAATCTATCAAACTGTATTTATATAGCACTTTACAGCAACCAGCAGCTACATCTGTAATAGTACGAATATCAGGGGGTAACTTGTTCCAGAGTCTCGGGGCAGCAACTGCAAAAGCCTGATCACCCCCCCGTTTATACCTTGACCTTGGGACTTCTAAAACCAGCTGATTTGAAGACCGCAATGACCGAATATAGTGCAGATGTTCCCAAAGTAGGAGCTGTGGCACCCTGGGGTGTCTTAAGGACTGCCCAAGAGTGCCCCAAGATTTTTTACTGAACATTTATAATAACCATAGAACAGCACAATGCTGTGATTGACCAATCAGAATCAAGTATTTAACCACGCCTTGTAATAAGGAAAATGTAACAGAGGGATTTCAATGTCTGTCGCTTACTTTTTTACCTTTTGTTATGTTTGAAGATGTAATATAAAAATGTAGTTCATGTAAATGCTGCCTCCTTCTTTTATGTGCGTACATTATTCAGTTATGTTCAGTTAAAAAACTGGAAATTAATCTTGGGGAACCCTTGGACTGTCCAGGCGGATTCAAGACCCTTCCGCTTGGCGTCGAGGTCCTGCATCACCCTGTCGAGGTTGATTTCGCTATAATATGACCGGCTTGCTCTACATTATCCCTTACTTATGGAGCATCTAAGACAACAGCTGATAACAGCTCACAGTTACCGGTTGTCATAGTAACAAGCAAGGTGTTTTTTTCTGCAACAGGTTTTAAGATGCACAGCAGTCAGAAAAGGTGACTATCAGAGCGAGCAATGGAAATATTTGTCGCTGCAGATAAAGCTCAAAGACTGACACAGATCAGCCCTCTACACAACAAAAAGAGCTACAGTCTGGCTGTACAGTGAGAGCAACGTGGCTCACAGCTGCTAACGCAGAGGGGAAGCTAGCTGTCCCACACTGGAACGGTGCTCATCTGCTGTCAAACGCAGCAGTGGTGCCAAGTCATCAAGAGACAAAAAAAAGTCTTGGAAAAAAACTCAAATGTAAATCTAATTTTAAGAAAAAAACCTAA
This sequence comes from Sander vitreus, assembly GCF_031162955.1. Classification (NCBI taxonomy): domain Eukaryota; kingdom Metazoa; phylum Chordata; class Actinopteri; order Perciformes; family Percidae; genus Sander; species Sander vitreus. Next base: position 31,586,782 of record NC_135863.1, read on the forward strand.
TAAAAATAATGTAATGATAATCATTTTTATTCACTTTAAGTGTGGAGGAGTGCCATGAAAAAAGAATCACCCCTGGCATGCTGTAGTGGCCCATTACAGGAGCTGCCTCCTTTGAAGGATGCAGTCTATTACAGTGTAACCTTCAGAGGGCGTCTCTAGTAATGAGAGGCTGATTGGCTGCAGCACTGTCTGTGTCCATCCCAAATGAGTTTCACCATAATATAATTACACGCTACCTCTACTAGACTCTCAATCCATTATGTTTTAGTTAATCAGTTATGTAAACTATTCCACAGTTAGAATATAAGACAAAAAGCTCGCTGAAGGTGGCGTTGTCAGCTCCACTCTGACTGCTTCTATAACAGGGATTTCAGCTATTTTTGTTCCAACTATGTAACTGGTTTCTTCAAAGCCATGGCAATTGTGGGGCTGTGATAATCATGCTTGATATTTGCATATTAGAGCCAATTAATATGTAGATTCTACTAATGTGACATTATTTGGTAACTCTGACACGCTATGGCGCTATGTGTCTGCACAGTCAGTCCCACTAGCCTTGTTCATATTTCTCCAATGTGCCATACATCAGAATCCAACGTATGTTAAGACCAGGGCCGGCCCGCCACATAGGCAGTATAGGCAAATGCTAGGGGCGCCAGCAGTCCAAATGAGTAAAGAAAACATGGAAGATTTGACTTTCGCTAAATCTTTATTCTAGTGTCACAAACAAGGTCCCACACCTGCTCCTGGTCTCACCAGGGACAGTGGCAAGACAGTGACAGATCGGGTTAGGGTTAGGGTTACTTCCTCAACACCATTTGTTTCAGTTCTTTGGACAGCGACCACCCAGCCGCCTGGGTTTGTAAGGAGGAACACTGACTGCCGGATTGTTTGATTTGGCCAAATGGAACAGCATTTAATCAGGTTACTGATGGACCATGGTTGTGTAAAGACACCAATGCCAATCAGTGTACTCCAGAAACAACAAAGGTACTATTAAGAAGCCAATATTTCCGTCGTCGTGTGAGCATAAAATCAGACAATATTGGGGTATCAGGTCAATTAAAACCTACAGAAGAAAAGAAGTGGAAACTGCAGCTGAGTCTGTGAGAAACAAACATGTTTTGTAAAAGATTACCAGTGCGCAGAGCCCTTGGGAAGAGAGATTTAAACTTGACAAAGAAAGCAAGTGTTCAGTTGTGCTTGTTTTTTCAGGAGATCATTTTCAGTGTTATAGTTCTTGTTCTTGGCCTTGTTTTATCCAAAGCCAGCAGCAGTTCATGGTCTTTTCCATGCTGCCTCTTAATATACAGTACTACACAGTGCACACATATTTGGGAAGAGGTGATGCTAATTCAGATTGGCTTGTCATAATAAATCGGAGGGGCTCCAGTTATAGAAGAGGAGTCTTACAGAATACAATGAACACAGATGACATTGTAGATTGTTTGTTAGATTAAAGAGAAAACCTTACTGTCTGCCAAAGGGGAATCTGTAGTGTGCGTATACATTTTCTCTCTCACACACTCCCTCGCCTCAACAGAAGACACCTTGGCACAGCTTACAGTTTTAGAATAAGCACCCTGACCTTTAAGAGTCATCTCGCTGAAGACATTTCTCTTCGCGACTATAAAAGTATCATCTTGCTCAAAAAAGTCTGTAGGAAAGGTACAGCTGCTGCACTGCTAAGGCAAACAGCTCACACATGGCTGGCGTAATTATTACCATTGACTTACTCAACACAGAGAAGAGAGAGAGAGCCTTAAGGGGCAGAGTTGTTGCAAGTACAAAGCTAAATATATTCAATATTTGGAGACAGCTCTTGTGTTAGCAGCGGGGATTAGGACCCAAGGCCCACATTTGTTCTTGCTCAGAGCCATTAGCTTTAACACAGAAACAACCACCTCACATAACGCCAACAACACAGTCAAACGGTTCCCAAGGAGGCCGTGTTAGAACGAGTAAATTACAGCATGGAAGCCTCGGGATTTGTTTCTACAATTTGTGGATTTTATTCAGCAGCCGGGCCCAGGCCTGTGAGGGCGGGCAGTATCACAGATTTCATAAAACGCCTGAGCCTGTCGCCGTGTAATTTTGTCCACCCCATCCCTGCAGTCATTTAACTGAGGAACCCCGTTGATTCAGTCAGCCACACTGCGCATATGAAACACAATTTAGGATTGGCACAATTAACATGAAAGTCATATCCACAAGAATAAATAGCAGCTGTGAGCGGAGGGATGGAATGTAACGGAGCAGGAGATGTTATTTCAGAACCATTATATACCATATTATCCAGTCTGTGGCAGTAGTTTGAGGTCAACAATAAGCCAGCTTTTCTGTAACGCCAAATGTTTGTTCTCTCAAAGATTATATAAGATTATATATTTTTTTTTTCAGACAAAATCTTAATAACTTAATGTGACCTTATTTGGCTTTCCTGTCTCAACCTTTATCTCTCCTGCTCTTACGTACTAATCTAATCTGTGATAATCATGCTTGATATTTAGATATTAGATCCAATTAATATGTAGATTCTACTAATGACCTTATTTGGTAACTCTGACACATCCCAAGGTGCTGTGTGTCAGATCAGCACCAAAACAAGTTTTACCTTCTTCTTTCTTTTGTCAATTTATTGAACATGTTAAAAAAAATTCAAACACAAAGTAAAACTCAGCAACATATAAACCACAAATAAGCAACTCAAATAATATCGTTCATGTTCAAAAGGGGTAGGAAGTCCTACACCCCTCTTCATTTTTATACATTATTCATAATAGAAATTCAATTTGCATCCATCAGTGCAGTTCAACACGGTCGGCTTGAACAAATCCACACGTTTGGACAAAAACAAGAACAAAATAATGTGAACAGACCATTTGTTTCAGTTCTTTGGACAGCAAGCACCCAGCCACACTGCAAGGAGGATTGTTTGATTTGGCCAAATGGACCAGCATTTAATCAGGTTACTGATGGACCATGGTTGGTGTAAAGACACCAGTGCCAATCAGTTTACTCCAGACATAACAAAGATACTACTAAGAAGTCAATATTTCCGTCGGAGGGTGAGCGTAAAATCAAATGAAATTGGGGGCTCAGGCCAATTTAAACCTACAAAAGAAAAGAAGTGGAAACTGCAGCGGCGTGTGTGAGAAACAAACATGTTTTGTAAAACATTACTAGTGCGCAGAGCCCTGGGAAAAGAGATTTAACCTGTACAAAGCTGGCAAGTGAGCGTGTGTTGCTTGCTGTTAGTGGAAGGAAGAAGAAGCAAATGCAGGGGAATGTATGCATGGCAGCTATGTGTATATGTAAAGCTATGTTTAATGAATAAATACAGAAAGTCGCATTGAATGCAAGTACAAGCGAACACTGTAGAAGGAACATTAAAATTGATTAGGTACAGACCCTGAGATTTGCTCTGGAAAGAAATGAGTTTCATGCATGACGTTGAGTCAGAAAGACAAAAAGTATGTCACGTTAAAGGCTAAGTAAGTTGGGTAGGGGGGGAAATAAAAACAGATGTCAGTGGAAGAATATATACAGGCCCCCAGTTAGAACCTGAAGCCAGGATAAAAGTGGCACAAAACCAGCTTAGGAAAATCAAGTAAAAGACCGATTTAACTGTGCCCCTCTCTGCCTACGGTAGAAGGCAGCTTGGATCTTGCTATGTCTGCTGCATTTAAAACAAAAACCTGGAAGAAAGACGGAGCAGTTCCTCCGAAAACACAAGGATGCCATCAGAGTTTTCAAAAGCTTTGAGGATTCTTTGTTTTTCTTTGAAACTACAGGCAAGACTAATGAAGTTATGAAAATGTAACTCTCCAAATGTTTTCAGCTAAGAAAGGGAAGCGTGCATTAATGCAAATTAAATAAGACTGTGTTTTTTGACTGGTGCAAATTACTTTGAGGCTGTGAAACGTTATTGCCATGCTCTTGCTGTTGTGAATTAGCAATGCTCTAATTTGGTTTCATTGCATTGTATTACAGCTGCCTTTTTTTAATTACCAGTTCCTGTTCCATATTCGGAGTCAGCTAAACCCTTTGTTAACACCGAAACTAGCCTTACAGCGTTTCATAATGAAGCGTTCTGTGCAAGTTTAAGCAGGAAGACAATATCATTTGAATTTCTTTGGGAAGTTTTAGGCCTTTATTTGTATGACAGCTGAAGTCATGAAAGGGGAGAGAAAGGGGGAATGACATGCAGCAAAGGGCGGAGTCGAACCCACGGCCGCTGTGTTGAGGAGAAAACCTCTACATATGGGCACACGCTCTACCAAGTGAGCTACCCTTGCGCCCATCATTTTAATTTCTTTATCTGGGGGGTATTTAAATTAGATTTCTTTGAGCGTGCGTGCGATGCCATGTGTAAGCAATGGAAACAAAACAAAAAGTGAACATTGCGTGTGTGTGCACATGAAAGAGGTGATGAGATGAGAGGAACATTTATCATGCGGAGATGTGATTAACCAAATGGCCAATCAGCTCTTCAGCCTTCACCCACTGAAAGGTAGAGGCGGTCGGAGACAGAAACACAAAGTATGTCACCCACTCGATGAATACATGCAGGGTTTTCCCTACCATTATACTTTTTAGGTGCAGCACCCGAGTCGTTTGGGCAGCACCTAAGCCAAAATGAACGTTAAATCAATCTGAGCATCAAAACTAACAAAAATACTTTCCTCAGATCTAATGATAGTAGATGGTCCTCGGTGGACTTCTTTGTCTTTGAGCTTTTTGAGTGTGATTTATTTATTTATTATCTGCTCTGGCTTTTCCACTCTTTTTGACACACATATGGTAATAATAATGCTCCAAAATGATCGTCAAACTGCTTTTTTTTATTTTTTTATTGAAAAACCTTTTCTTGAGGGACGACCCCCCCCCTCCCCCCCGCCAAATATGTGCACCTAAGTCTTTTATAAAGCTAGGGGAAACACTGTACATGTGAGTGTTAAACTAATGGAATCTATTAGTGGTGGTGGTAAATCTGATGCGTGCGGTAACAACCACAGCTGATAACCAGTAGCTGATGTTTAGAGGGCTGCCCTGCCACACTCGGCCTGTGTGTGACTCAGCATGGGACACGTGGGCTACCAAGCACAGCGCCTGCCCAAATGCACAATCTAACGCACATGTGTCAAACTCAAGGCCCGAGGGCCAAATTCAGCCTGATTTGATACAATAATACGGTCAAAGATATTTGACTTTTCTCTTTAATAAAAGCATGTCTATGAACTTTACACTGGATGGGATTCTCATTTTCCAGTGTGGCCCTTAGTGAAGTTGAGTTTGACACCCCTGATCTAACACAACAGTGTTGGGAAGGTTCCTTTGGAAATGTAATAGGTTATCGATTTACCGGTTACCAAAGTTACCTTATTTAAAACTTAATAGTAGTGTTTAATTATTCCAATTACTTTAACGTATTACACTTAATTACTTTTTGATTACTTTTCAAAATTTCTAATGAATGATGTCAACTGTTAACCATTTTCAAATGTTTAAACCTGCCAGTGTTAACCGTCCAGCAGCACTCAACACTGACTACTGTCAAACTCTTTTTTTTAAATCCTTCATCACATGAATTAAGATTAAAAGAACATATAGTCTAGCTTTTTACAGAAAATATTCAGCTGTGACCCCCACCCCAACCCCCAATGTAATCATGAACATTTGCATAGGTAACTGTAATTTAATTACACATTTTTTCACCAGTAACTGTAACGGATTACAGTTATCTTAATATGGTAAGCTAACTGTAGTCTGTATGGTAACGCCGTAACATGTGTTACTCCCCAACACTGGTAACACTCACACGGACCTCACCAATGAACAACAAGGGAGGCTAGCAACAAAGCTACGGAAGGCTCCATCTGTTTCTCTCTCTCTCTTTCACACACACGCACGCACACACGCACGCACGCACACACACACACACACACACACACACACACACACACACACACACACACACACACACACACACACACACACACACTATCCACACAGACACTAACAATGAATCTCTCCGGTTCCAGTCTAAAAATAGCACAGTCATAAATCACTGTAACAGAAAACACATAACCCATACATATGACCGTGTGTGTGTGTGTGTGTGTGTGTGTGTGTGTGTGTGTGTGTGTGTGTGTGTGACACATGTGAAGCCTGATCATGCGGCCCGAATGTAGGGCAACACACATTGACAGAGCCCATAAGTGCTGAGAGCAGCACACATTGGACTCTGGGCCACAGGAACAGTCCATAAGAACAAAACAATGACGTGAATACCCAACCTCCTGTGCATTCGCTGCGTGTCTGTCACGCACATGTGATTCCTAAACTTCCTATCTTCTGCAGTTAGCCTACAGCTTCCCAGCTGTCCCCATGTCCCACTTCCCTCATTTGACCCACAAGGCTGTTCTGAGCTTTATATACAAAACCTGATTGTGACGCATACAAACACTCCAGCAAACCTCTTTAAGTAGAAGAAGTGCTGAAAGGCAGAACAGCGTATGGGGATTATTTTAACTGAGCACAGTGCGGTAAGAGATACTTCAGTTTGTCATTTTTTTTATTTTGCACTTATTTCCATATGTTTATTATCAGCGAAGCTCCAACACTAGCTGACATAGGAATTCATTGTTATCAACAGCATTACAGCTTTTGCAATCACAGACACACACTGAGAAATGAGTCCAAATGTCTGCTGTACTGCATGCAGTTGTAGTTTTAAAGGGCATATCATGAAAAAAACATTTTTTCAGTGCTTGTGCACATGTATTTGGGTATATGGAGTGCCTACCAACCCAGTCAGTTTATTGTGGGCTACCTAGATCAGTCAACATTGGATTTAACAAGCCCTTCAAATTTTGCTCCAATTACTATGTCACATGAGGGCTCGTTAGTATTTCCACCCACGGCTTGAGAAATAGCTCGGCAAAGGTGCACCATATTTTTCCAGCAAGCCAATCAGAGAAGACTAAGCTTAAAAGGAGCATTTAAGAAAGACAGGAATACAGGTATATTCAGACAGACAGTATGAGACAAACTTAGACTTCTAGGACTTCGGAAAAATGTCATATTTAACATATTTCAATTAATAATAAGTCTATTTTTTAAGTCTAATTTTTTATCAGGTTTGCTTCGAAATTACAGTGTCAGTGTCCTAAAACCTTAAAAATAGAGTTATCTAATCAGATTTAGTTATTGTTGTCTCTAGGCAGAAAAAAGGTTACAGCTCGCTCACTCATTGGTTAGGACTTTATGACTGGGACAGAAGTCCGGAGCTTGTGTGTTCATTTAGTAAGTGACGGGTAAATCAACCAATCATATTTTGATATTGTAGTTGGCGGGACAAAATAAGTTCTAGCAGATACCCAAAAAACAGGTATGAAGCTGAAAATGAGCATGATATATCTTCTTTAACTATTTAGGGGCATAAGGCAGTCGCAGTCGAATGCTTGAGTCCCATTTCCAGATCCGAGGCCAGTGCTTCAGTTAAGGCTAATGGCAGGAATATCCCTGATACCTTAGATGTTCTGTACATATTTTAGTGAGGACTGCTCTGTCACAGCGAAATGTCACACTCATCCTTTCATACAGTTTGAGTCTTAGGTCAGCTGAGCATAATGTGAGAATGTGAGAAGAAGGAAAGATGTGCATGTGTGTATTCTAGTTGGCAGCTGCCTGAGTTGATGGTAATTAAATAGACATCTGATAAACGGTCAACACTGAGAGTGTAGAGAAAATGTAGGGCAGGATTTGGCTGGTGCATGCATGTGAGCATGAGTGTTTGAGTATAAATACAGCAGCACTCTGGCTGTCAGACTGTAGGGTAGTAGGGCACTATGTGAAATTTGGAGCGGTGGAGATATCAGATTGGCTTTTATCATCCGTGAGCCACAGGGAGGAGTGTCCTGTACACTAAATTATTTCCTGGCAGAAGCTGGCAAATACAGCAAGTTATTCCCTCATCTAGACTGCACCCTGGCCTGTCTCACTGTACCAGAACAAAAATAAAAATAGAAACTATTTCTGCATATTTACAAATGTACTTACGCTCTTTTTGCAATAGTGTGGATTTCTTTACAATAGCTGTGCATTTTCTCACAACAGTCATCGCTGTTTATATTACTTGAAATATGAGAGAGGAACAACTGAGAGACTCAGAGCGCAACCCCCCGCTGCAACAATGGACACAAAGAACACACTGTGACTTCACAGTGCCACACAAAACTAACATAAGGCTACATATAAAGAGACAGGCTAAGTTAAAGGTCACTCTGGGAACTATAAATTAGTACAAGCCAAATATTTTCCAATCCATATTTTCCTGTCCACATGTTCTCTGCCAGTTGAGCCAGTCAGTATAACGCAGACTCATACAGAAACTGCCATCACATACTACTATACTCTATAGCTCTGTCTCCTACCAATATGTCCCCATACAATTAAACTGCTGTTTCGAGGAAAACTCAGATTTCACCAGATTATGTATGTTTTTGATGTATCACAAATATGTTTCTAATCAATGTCCGCGTTCAAAGTCTGCGTAGGGCGGATGAGTCAAACAAACACTGGACTTTCACCCAGGAACAGAGATGGGGACTCGAGTCTGAGACTCGGACTCGAGTCGCACTTAAGTTGCACAAACAGCTGACTTCAGACTTGACTTGCGACTCGACCCAAAAGACTTCAGACTCGAGCTCGAGACTCGTCAACAACATGTTTTCATGCAATTATAGCTTTTTAAATCTAAATGTATTCATGTATTTCTATTTTCTTTTATTGGCGCATATCGTTGGGGAAATGTATGACGAGCTGCATGTCCCCTGCCCTTTGCCATAATGTGCAACGTAAGTACACGCATGCGTTATGCCTTATGTCTTGTAGCACTCACACATAAAAATACATTGACATGGCGACACCAGAGTCCTCCTGGAGTTGTGCCTTTTTGTCCTTAGTTTTGCTTTTAATAACTTGGTAAACAGAGGCAGTAAGCCAACAGCTGCATGCAAGGTGTGTGGCACCCAAGATAAATGATGCCGGATCAACAACGTCGAACTTCATCAGGCATCTCAAAACGCACCCAGATAGGTCAGTCACTCACACGCTAAGAAAGTGAAACGTTACATTTAGCATATATCGTCACAGGTAACAAGCTAACCATCGCAAAGTTTTCTGCTAATGCTGGGAACAGGCACATTGTGTCTTTATAGTTAGTAGTTGCTGAGGCTCAGACATCCATGGCGCACAGGAGTCGGGACGCACGGATCCATCTCCCCAGGAACAAACGCTGTGTCGGATGGGCAAACTCATTTATGCCTCACTAACCTCTCCTCCTCTGAGTCGGGTCTCCCTCTCGCTGGACTCAGTTTCACTGAGCATATTAACACTTAGAAAATAAATAAATGGCATTAGATCAGTGAGTTCAAACTGCTTATTGTGGGTAATTTGGACTGACACTGAGATGCATGTTGTTCTGTAACTGGTGTGCTGCCACTATTCTCTTGATTTCCACTTCGACATTAGATTTTTTTGAGTGAAAGAGACGTTACATTTAGCATATATCACCACAGGTAACAAGCTAACCATCGCAAAGTGTTGTGCTAATGCTGGGAACAGGCACATTGTATCTTTATAGTTGTATCCATATGATGTGACAGACTTTGGTTAATATTTCACCAGGTCCGAGGTCTAGAGGGATGTGTTAAGTAGACCCCATAAAGTTAAACTACAACTGATTTTAATACTGTACTGTCTGGATGGTAGCTACAGGACATGCTTTCAATTCATAAGATGTAACAATACAGTGGTAGGGACAGATCGGATGGCCAGAGACTTGAGACTTGACTTGGACTCGTGGCAAAAGACTTGAGACTTGACTTGGACTTGCCCCTCAAAAACATGAGACTTGACTTGGACTCGAGCTCAAAGACTTGAGACTCGACTTGGACTTCCAAAAAATGACTTGTGAACATCTCTGCCCAGGAAGTCATCCTTCATGTCCAGTGTGAAACCAGGTCAACGTTGACTTACAGTACGTGACGTACTTAATTTACATAACATAGTTAATTTATGTACATACAAATGTACTTATTTTAACACAAACCATGATATTTTCCTCAACCTAACCAAGTAGTTTTGTTTCAAAAGTTTCCAAGTTCAAACTTGGTAATCCGGGAGAAAATACATTTCCCTCGAAACGTAATTCAGAATGCAGTTTATATGTATGGGAAGTAAGGACTGACTATACAGTCATTCTGAACTATCACCCAGCGCTGATGCCAATACTATACTAGGCACTCATCTCTTGTCTCACCTGGCAAACAGACTGTTTCCTCCTCCTCATTCTTTGTTCTGCTTTTGTCTTTCATTTGAAGTTTTCAATCACTCTAAAGCAAATCTTGCTTTACACACATGTACTGTACGTGTATGTGTGTGTGTGTGTGTGTGTGTGTGTGTGTGTAAATGTGAGGGGAAAAGAGAGACAGAAACAGAGAGGCAAGCTGCAAATCCACACATGAAGGACCAGAACTAATTTACTATATGTTACCCAGTCCAAAAGGCCACAGCTGCTCAGCAGGCACTTGCATTTATCTACTACAGAAGCATCCAAGAATGAAAAGAGGGAGATGAAAAAATATATAAATATAGTTGCTAGTTGCTGGTAATTATGATCTTTCTAATAGGAAATGCTGTGGGGCCATTGTTGACTTTAAATCATCCACCTCTCATGTTTCCCATGGAGTGCCTCAAGGCTCAGTCCTTGGCCGTTTATTATTCTATATTTACATGTGAGTACAACATCAGTTTCCGTTTTCTTGCTGACGACTCCCAGATTTATTTCTCGTTTGACTCCAACAAGACAATTCTACGCACTGTGCATCATTTTTTTTTTAAATGATGATAATCATACAGTTGGGAGTTCTGGATTAGTAGAGCCAGTCTGTTATCTCCCATCTCTCTGCCAATACATGGCACATGCATGGTCAGTGTGCGTGCTGGTGTTTGGTGGAGCAGCGTGGAGGCAGTTTCTGGCCCGCTGAGACCCTGCGACACATCTGTTAGATGTCTCGGCACTGTTTTGAGTGCTGTGATAAACCGGTATTTGCAAGAACTTTGCTCTTGTCTCTGACTTGCAAGTGGAAAATTACAGTGAGCGTGTGTAGCTGAATAAACTGAATAAATGGATAGCCAAATCCAAAATTATACAGCGCACTGGACATTAGTTTATTTTTAGCCCAGAAAATGCACCCAAAACATATTCAACTGTCCCTCACTGGCTTATTTAGATATATTAGTTTTTTTCAGGTTTTGTATATAAGTCACTACAGATATGACTACATTATTTTGTGGTGTACTTGGCCTTCTGCATGACTCTTCTGCAAATATAAGATACTATATGAAAGCTGCAATGATGATTGTGTAAATGTTTTTCATGTGCGTACTTTGAAATAAAATCCTGCTGGCGCCACTGTTATTACACCGCCAAGTTATTTTTATTATTATATGATGGAAGAGGGCCCACTAGGGTGTCTTGTGCTTGATCAACATGATGTACAAAAGGGAAACAGACTTGAATTACATTCATTAAGTAAACTGACCGAGGGTAATTTTATCATGAATTTGTATAACTTCCAGTCACTGAGACCCACCTGTATGAAGAGGAACAGCTCTCCCTGTACCTATTTCTGCCTCTAGTAGTGTCTTTATCACGGCCGTGCTCTCTGGATCTGTCTTTGTCCTTGTCACGCTTTTCCTGCCGTTTGTAGCATTCCCAGGCCTTGGCAGTGTCAATTCCTCCAGCTTTGGAGGACATACTCCTTGGGATTAACGATGATACACCTAAGAGAAAAAGCAGAGCCATGCCAGACAGCTGACTGGAGAGGGCCAAAAACAGCAGCGGCCGGAAACTGCTTCAGTTTTCATTTCCCCAACGTATAAACTTAGCATTCACCAAAACACTGTATTCAGAGCAGCACCTGCCACCTCTTTACAGTAGAAGTTAAAGTTCCTCAAAAACAACACTTATGTATGATAAATGTAACCTCTAATGGCAACACTTCAACAGTAACACTCTTTTATATAAACTCACTGGAAGTTCGAACAGAATATATAAGCCGGGTACTAAAAGAAAATATAAAACTTAACACTATCAAAGCAAACCTTCAAAATGCTATAAATCTATATTGATCTGTCTAAAAGGCTCGTAGGTTTACAGGGTCAAATCACATATTTTCATTGCCCGTGATGGAAATGTATCAGTATTCAAAGACAAGTCAGAATATTCCTAAAACGACTGACTCCAGGAATCCATGAACACACTCTGGCCAGAATACCCAGAAGCAACTCATCTTCGATCTTCCATTGATAAACTGTATGTAAAGTCATCATGGCATAGTATGTTCAGTACATAAGTCATTCTTATTAAAAAGTATGCATTCTGGATGTTTACAGAAGTAGACATGTACCTGATGAACATGGGTGCCCTGAAGTTGAGGGGTCATCAAAGCCTTTGGAGTATCCACTGAAAATGGAAACAGAAAGTGAAAAGTCACAATACACACATAACATCTCTACATGACTCCACATCCTAGTTCAATACACAGTTTTTGTTGAAATAATTAGATTAGATTAGATTCAACTTTATTGTCAATGTGCAGAGTACAAGTAGAAAGACAACGAAATTAAGTTAGCGTCCAACCAGAAGTGCAAAAAGAGCAGAAAAGTGCAGAGTGATATACAAAGTATAGACAGGTATAGACAGACAAGAAACATAGTGCAGTGTAGACAGTAGTGTACAGTTGGTTTACAGAAGGTGGTTTAGAGTAATATAAATGAAATATAACTATGTGCAGTGTATAAGCAGTTACCTTATAAGAACCGAGTAAATATGGCTATGTAATATGAACAATGTATGAACAACATGTACAGATATGTGCAATAGAAAGAATAAGATAGATATATGCAGTGTATTAACAGAATATATAATAAGAAAATGTACCAAATGTATGAACCATATAGACAGATATGTATAGTATGTACAGCTATGTGCAGTGTGGTAACAGTACCATTGTAGTGCAGAAACAGTAACATTATAGAGTAGTAAGAATAAGTGTATGTGCAGGATGAATAGTATGAAGAGCAGTAGAATATGGTTATGTATAAGTGTAGTTACAGTAATAATGCTGTTTGTTCTACTGTATTTGTGGTATGACGGCGTATTAGGGCAATTATAGGTAAAACAAAAAGTAAAAAAAATACGGAGCCGGGGAGGGGGGTAATATTCCAAGAAAACTTTCCAAGGTTAAGTCATAAATTTAGAAAGATGGATATTCTCTGAGATTAAAGGGGTAAATTCAGGAGAAAAAACTCACAAATTTAAATATTCTCTGTAATTATAAAATCATACAATTCCTAGAGAAAAATGTGAAATTCTCTTTTAGAGATTAAAGTCACAAATATATTTAATTGAAGTTTCTTTCTTCAAGGAACCACATCGCCTCACTTTGTAAGATTGGATCAACCTCATCACGCTACAGACCTCGCCACTCAGAGAATATCAGTTTTTTCTCATATATTTAAGACTTAAATCTTTTTCTTGGAATATTACCCCCCTCCCCCCGATCCATAATTTCTTTTTCTTTTCCCTACAATGGCCCTAATATGCCATCGTAATATTTGTGGTGACATCTGAAGTCAACATGTTCAAACTTCTTGTTGAATATCTATTCCAAGCAGGGATATAGTGCCAGTTATCATTCAACTTGATATCATGCTCATCAATTCATCCTAACATTGCCAAAAGAAACAGAGGGAGCTAACAAATGTACAGATGAATCAATGAATGAAATATAGTGGACTACTCTACAGCATGATCAAAGCACTTTTCCAAATGCACAGCTGTGTTTTCCAAGTGTTTGAAGTGACTGGCTCAATGTCAAAACGCATGGAGGGCATACTTCTGCAAATATCTGGATCTTCTGCCCGTCCACGTGGCCTGGACCCACACCCGCTTCCAATTGAAAACTTCCGAGTGTGCTGAAGGTGTGTATGAAGCTCATCCAAACACACTGGGCCATAAATCCCCTAATAAGCAGGTCCATCAATCCCTGTGCTACATCAGCACTGACCCGGCCAGTTTTCTCTCTCTACAATTAGTATTTTGCTGTAGCAGAGGCATAGAGATATAGAGAGGCTTGTTTATGAATGGAGACAGAGTGAATGAATGGAAGAGTGAGTCCGCTGGCATCTATATTGCACTCAGTTAGGGCTATTAAAGGAAATACGGTATAATCCCGCATAAAACAATAACAGTCAGATTTAAAATAACGAACACAAGCAAAATAAATTGCATAACTGGAGAAGAATTATTCAAATCAGCTCAAGCTGAATTTCAATGTTTCTGGTTTGTCATTTACAAAATGGTGCTGCAATATTAGACAGTTGAGTGAATGTCTGCTTCTGGCATTGTTTTAGTTATTCTGCTATTTTTTCCCCTGCAAAGACATGTTTTATTGTGCTTCCTGCTAGCTTGTGCGTTGTCAGATTAAGACACCAGTCACATTGTGTGAATCTAATACACCAAAACAATTAGGTTAACATGTCCAAATAAAGATTTTTAAACTACCTAGATTCCCTTCGAACTATTAATTTGATTATCATTCAACACTTCCTGTGTCTATATGTCACAATAAACCCATACAGTATACAATTCTTGTACCTGGGAAGGTGTTTCTATGAACAGTACAGTAGTGTTGGGTTTTCATTTAACAGCATGCCAACATCTGTTGTTTTCATTGGTTTGACTTGTTCAGCAGTGCTTTTCCCAAAGATGATTGTACTCAATTTTTCATTTAATTCGACAAATACATTAGATTTAGACAGTGGGAATGTGAAAGACTCTCTATAAAGAACTCCCTATAAAGGCACATCATTGGGAAATTAGCCCAATCCTTGTTTAAATACTAAATATGGACGTTGGGAGCCTTATGGACCCTTGGCCCTGCGCACAGCATGGGGAGCCAGGGCCCAGATCATGCCAGGAGTACCTGCTGTTCCTAATATCCCCAAGAGAGTAGAAACAGTGAGGCAGGGACTATCTGTGTAGAAACTACACGTGTGTGTTGGAGAAAAGTTTAAAAAAAGGAAATGATTCATAAAGCGTACGGAAGATGGCTGGCAGAGTTCATAGGAACAGCAAGTCCCTGAAGGATGTAAGGATTTGGCAGATGGACTGAGATGTGAGAAAAATCATCCTTTAGGACAGAGCCCCGAGTCAATTCAGGCACACACACACACACACACACACACACACACACAGCAAATTAAGAGAAAGGGAAAGAGTAGGATTGAGAAAAGAAAAAAAAGATGAAAGGCACAGGAAGCTAGAGAGACAGACAAACAGACGAGGGATGGAATGAGACAGGCTGGATATAGACAACATCCAAGAGAAACAAGCTCAGCAGCAAACAAAAAGGGAGTGGAGCTGCATTGACGGGCCTTGGAAGAAAACGCAGGAGAGCCTGGGGTACAACGTGGCCCACTTGTGATGTAAGTAGCAAGGGCGTAACTTCGGTTTCAACATTGGGGGGGTTGAGATCTCCACTTTTGAACAAAATTGAAATTTTGAGCATATATATTTCTGCATTCTGCTGAATGTTCTGCAACAATTTATGTTGCAAATGTCTTTATATATGTAAAGGAAGAAAAATTATAATAGTTTTTTTTTTGGGGGGAGGGGGGATTGCACTGGCCAGTTTTGATTATTGGGGGAGTTGTAAGTAAGTATTGTAAATTAGAGCTGAAATGTGGGAGTTTGCAGACAGGTTGTGGCATAGATCGGAAGACGGGAGTGGGGGATGCCTTGGATACTGATAAACAGGCTAAAACAAGTCTGTCTTGCTGTCTTGCTTTCTACCTTATTTGGCCATTGGTGCAAGCTACAAGATCAGCAACAGAGCACAGTGATAAAATGGATCCAGCTCGTAATGAAAATGTCAGAAAACCTAAATACGGGTTGTTCTTTGGTGTCAAATAAGAGCCACTTCAGTCTGCCTCAGAAACGAGGAAACTGCTTCCAACAGCAATTACTCTGTTTTAAATGTTCAGCACTAATGCACCTTTTATAAATGATCTCTGTGCCAGTCTCTGACTAATGTTTTTCTTTTCTTCCCACATTTCTGCTGAATTTGTTTCTTACTGCACCTGAGTCAAACCCTCCTTGTAAGATCAGTGTACTGTTTCTCTGACAGTGTCTCCATCCCTCCTATGGTTTCTCCTGCCCCCATAATACTGCAGCCACTACATTCAGACCTCTGTGGAACCAGACATGCATGATGACAAATACATGGACTCACCCATCCAAAGCAGCAAACGGGGAGGCAGACAGGGGTCTTGATCGGAAAAGGAAAGCTGCGTGGAGAAGAAGACAAAACTATGAGACAGTGACCAGGTTTACATATGATTATATATAAAATGATCTAAGACTGCATCTCATCTACACCCAACCTCAGGTTGTAAACCTCTTCAAAAAGAGACCATTAATCCGGATTAACTTTCAGATGTTTTTTGTTTTCTAAAATATTGTGGTCCACGCTGAAACATGGCTATATCTTTTCTTCTTTATCTTATATTTGCTAAATTGGCAAACAACTACACTGTGTAACCACCATCATCTGTGAGGAGTGTTACTGGATGGACACACTGGGGCAGAACTGTGGCAGACATGCTCTACTTTGCCTTAGCTAGTCTCGCATTGCCAGACCTTCCTCCACAGCGCTGCGGAGGAGGGTCTGGCTAGTCCACACAACAATCCGGGATGGGAGAAAAACGTGCTCTGGTTCATTGGCATTTCTGTAAACCAATCACAATCGTCTTGGGCGGAGTTAAATAGCCTCGGGAAGAAACTTGTTTTGGTGGAACATTTGCACCCTGAAAAAGAAAACGGCACATACAATATTAAATGAAGTTGACTGTTGACACAAAATAGCAACATAAGCTTTTTAAATTAGCTGGATACATGGTTAAACATCATTTGCTCTTACCAGTATATCACCATGTGTATTGTGTCCTTAGCAAATCCCCAAAACGTCCCAGTTGGAGAGTAAATGCTGTAAACATATTCTTTGTAAATCTTTACAATCATTCCCTAAATGAACCAAGCAGGCCTGCCTTTTTGCACGATCTATATTTTCCTTAGAATTTGCCATTTTCAGCGTGTAATGTTACTCCGAGGTTCCGGTTAAAGGGGTGGTTCAGAATTTTGGACATCGGACCTCATTTCCAAGTTAGCCAGTGTGATATTTATCAGTGAAGACCGTTTTCAACACGTTTCATCCAGTCTTTCTAGTTGCAGAGTTCGCTGGTGCTAGGCTAGCCCAAGTCTTACCCACTCCACAGTACACCCGAGGCAAATAAATGATAACGCCAGACTATCAATGTAAATGTCTGTGTTGATAGAATAATGTTAGAAATAAAACTATCCTTGCATCGCATTGCAATAGTTATACTTTGTTCCCTGTAGTTGGTAGGAGGCATAGGCTACGGCGGACTGATATTAACTAGGCTACCGAGGAAGCCGGTTTCCACGACAATGTGTTGAAAACTGTCTCCACTGATAAATAACACACTGGCTAACTTGGAAATGAGGTCCGATGTCCAAAATTCTGAACCACCCCTTTAATGTTGCTCAATCCGACCGAAGTTTAAAGTTAACTCAAAGAAAGTGTAAAGTAATGGACATCCGGCGGAACTTCCGGCAGCACCGGAACTATCCAGTAAATGAACCGCCGCTGACTGTAGACTTTGAATTAGAAAGTTAAAGCTCTGTAGTCTATGATGGGCATGGTCTGAGATCAAACCCAGTTCACCTGTACTACAATGAAAACACATGTGCAATGTATGCCTCATGCAATGGGGGTTTTATTCTGTTTTCTGCCCTGGTTTTCTCCCCAATTTCAAATGTCCAATTCCCAATGCAATGCAGTCATTTTGAATGCCAACTCCACTGTTAGCCTGGAGAGGGAGTTGACATTAACAACACACAACATCATTTTGGTATTAGCACTACTACTTTTTCAAGCTTGCTAACTGGATTTCTGCCTTTGCTGAAGATGAGTTTGCATCTCAATTCAAGGAAAAGATTCAGCAGACAGTTCAGGCGTTGGCACAGTAATACAGAGCCAGGGTTTAATAGGCGATTATGCTGGGGTATTTACCTTCATTTGGCTAATGTTACTTAATACTGTGTGCTTAAATTACTTGCAGTATAATCTGTACACAATACATTTAAGCAAAAGCAGAACATTCAAAACATATGTTGTTCTATAATGCAAATTCTTAAATCAGATTAACTAAGGTTTCAATAATTTGCCTTTTACGTTACTTCCTTAATAATGTGTCAGCAATAATAAAGTGGAACAAATAACAGGAATGCAAGGCACAAATTAAAAAAAACATCTCCCATTACCAACAACATAAACTAATAATTGATGGCGCTAATCATTTGAAGGTAGAGAAATTAGATCAGCCTCAAAATGTCAGAGCAAAAACATGTGTCAGGTGCTACTTTCCTTTTCCTCCATCGATAAAACAGAACGAGTCAAACGCTTGGGTGCACAGTTAATGGTTCCACTTGTAACAATGCATTTTACATGACCAAGCAACACAATCAGTTCTAAATCACACTTAGTCTGCAATGAATACACACTCACATACGTACACACACACACACACACACACACACACACACACACACACACACACACACACACACACACACACATAGAGATGCCTTTGAAGAGCCAAAGCAAAAACACACATTCACATCTGGATACCATCCCCTTCCTTTTTCCATAAAGACCCCTAATGTGAGAGTGGCTCAGAGCAGTTTTCAACAGCATACAGAACACACAGAAAATGGTTGAAACAGGAGGAAGAATAATAAGAGCTGTAGGACGTTCATGCTTGAATATGAAAAAGGAGCACAGGGTGCCCTGTATGTCAGTAAAATGTAGAACATATTCCTGCCCTTTCAAATATCGTCCCACAGAGTTGAGAGGGCCTGAACTGCTCACTATAGAACACTGTCTTATACACTAGACGCAGCCCAGCTGGGTGATCACGACTCTAGTTGCAGTTTTCTCCTGAACAGCGGTGGCGCTAACAGACGTTGCTCTTTCTACGGACTAGAAGAAGAAGAAAAAGGTAAACAACGGCAGAACTGGCTGCAGCATTGCCGTCAATGCTTTGATGTGATTCGATGACCTACTTCGTCGGATCAAGGCTTTCATTCACCATAAAATAACTCATCTTAACCCAGTAAGTTTATAAGAGAGACTTGCAGTCACTGTGAAAGTCCTGGCATCCGGTTGTCGGCGAACCTGTTCAGGCCTCCCGTTTCCGCTTTGTCGGAAAAAAAGAGCCATGCGCGACCTTTGCTCGCGCGCCATAAATCGGGCGCGCCGGCAGGATATTACGTCATTTTGACGTCACTTTGACGCGTCTAGTGTAAAACACCCTTGACCCAGCAAGGCCTATGGTACTTCAGACACCTGGACACCCAAGGGAAGACACACACACACACACACACACACACACACACACACACAGACAGACATACGCACATAAACTACCAGGCCCTAAAGAAAGAAAGGAAAATAGCAATATTCAATACTATCGAATCGCAATACTTCTAGAATTGAATAAATGAAAATCGCAATACAAACCAAATTGGCGCCCATGTATCGTGAAAGAATCAAATCGGGATTAAAAGCATGTCGTCCCAGCCCTAGTAACTATAGAAAATACTAGAAGTAGGTAATAAAAAGTGATTCCCACGGTAATTGTGCTGTGTAGTGCATATGCATACACAAACTGTAGACACACATGCGCTCACAGTAAACACCAGCTCGTCCACACACATGCCATCAATGTTAGCGTGAATGAGTAATTGTTTCTACCTGTGGGGATTGCAAGTGAGTGTTTGATGGGGGTTGGGGTTCCATGCTTGGCAGCATATGAGAGAGCTAATGGCTGAGGGCTAATTGCCGCCGTTTGTGCTTGCGTGGCTTTCTCTCTCATGCTAATGTTTCACAGAGCTACAGGCTGCAGGCTTTTAGATGGAGCTGATATCTCGCATCGAACCATATGCTGTCCGTTCTGCACTACAGCAGAGGTCGGAGTTTTCTTTTTCTTAGGTAAAGGCTACTGTGTCCCGCACTCTGAGACGCAGCGATGGACAGATGTGCACAATCCCTCGTGTAGTGACAGTGTCCTTTCATTGCCCTGCCGCCTGTAAAGAGCAAAGCCATTAGCTGCTGGTCTAAAGCTTCCTGAAAAAAAAGTCTTTCTCAACTACAAACCTTAAAATCAGTGTTAAGTGGGCTCAGACTTTCTTGGAAATGATGACTACATCATCTTAGTGTTTTAACATATAATGTGCGTGCTGATATTCCTGGTTTCGATTGGAATGATAAGCACTATCAGGGGTCAGTAGTTCTCATCAACAACCCTGATCTGAGGCATAATGGGATGGCCAATTGAAAAAGAACTGCACATCTGCTTGGCTATGATCCTCAGTCGATGTATCAATGCCAAATGGAAGGACACTCACATACAAGCTGTGTTGCAACATTGACTGTAGTGACCCACTAACCGGCTGTAGAAAGCATTAGCTGCAGCACACAGCAGCAGTCAGCCTCACCTTGGCTGTGCGCTATTCTGCACTGATAGATGACATGGGAACAACCCTGCAATGACACAGTTCCACTCCAAAATCTGCACCGATCAAACACACTTGGCATCTAATGTGACCTTAATGAAAAACAAACAAAAATTAAAGGAAAAACTTCTTTCCCTCTGCCCTATTCCCTACGGTCAGCCTGTTCAGCACATTTCTCCTGCCACAATATGCTGGCCCAGCACTTCTTTTTTTTTTTTTTACCCAGGGCTATTTTTATCATGTTGCACATTTGCATCACAAAAGCAGGCCGGGCCTATAACTTTAATAAAGGGGAGGGGCCTAGATAAAAGCTACGCAAATACACTTCAAAGCTGGAGTTGACTGTTCAAAGCTGTAGTCGGCAGGATGTTTGATATTTTGGTTGTATTAGCAGCTCTGGCACGGGTTCACCAGGCAGTATGGGGCTCACTGAGAGTGTGTGAGGGGTAAGAAGGGGCCCTAAACCAGCGCATCTATTTTGGAACCTTTGAAGATGAAGATATGGCATGTGCTCAGCTGTGTGCTTAGACCCGGGAGCCTTCCTGGATTTCTATCTGATTCACTACAAAGACCAAGAGGAAGTCTGAAGACTGACAGCACCTGGATGGCACTATGGACACCTGCCTGCAGGAAGACATATATCCATACGATCTCTTCTTGCTTACACACACACACACACACACACACACACACACACACACACACACACACACACACATATGCACCTCTGTCCTTCAACTCCACAGGATTATTTATTATGACATGTGTTGCAGCTTCACAAACACACATGGTCAGATTGCCATTAGTCATTTGTGCAGCTGCATGATGCGTGATGTGGCCCACAGAGGGTTCTCATGGGGCCCTTTCCACCTGAAATCTCCACTTAAATCTACTCCCCCAGCTTCTTAAAAGACAACTCATCTGTTTGTTATCATAGCGTCAGATGAGAAAAAAAACAATATGCAAGGAGATTTTCCTATTAAAGAGATATTTAGTGGATTTTAAACCAGCTCTGTGTCATCTTAGTGTGGGCAGTGTGTACAGATGAACGGTGTGTGGCTTCCCTTTGTGGCACTGCTTTCCATGTTTTGTGTTATCCGGGGGTTAAAGCTATAGTGCGTAGGAAGTAATGACAACAACACTGTCGGCGTGTCCACATGATACAAGCCTTCCGTGATCACGTACGCGCCCCCTACCCCTCATCGATGCAGTTGCTCCCAGCCAAGGAGGACACGGATTAAAAAAAACATGATGGACTCTTCAGAAGAGGTAAATATCTTCACTCGAGTTTCTGCGCGGGAATGTCACCAGACGCCATAATCTCCTGAACATAGTCATACTGAGAAATACAGAGAGTTGTGTGGAGCTGATAGTCTTAATTAGCTTTGTAGCAACTAATTTGGCAATAGCTTGAATGTAACGGACGTTCATTAATATAAAAAAGTTACGCACTAAAGCTTTAAGCCAAATCATCACACAGTGCCCACACTAAAATGACGCAGAGCTGGTTTAAAAGCTTTTTCCCAGGGTGGTTGCAGGGTGACTTACGTGGTGGAGGGATATATGCAAATAGAGAATTGATGTTTGATGGAGAGGACGGATAAGAAGTAAATCTATCCTCCTCGGGGGACATCTCAGTAGTCACCTGCAATGTAAACATAGCTATTAATAGCTTTAGTGACATTGTCTTTGTTTCTCTCACACACACACACACACACACACACACACACACACACACACACACACACACACACACACTACCTGAGAATGGTTTTCTCCATCACTGAGACTTCGGCGCCTTTCTACTCTGGATCCCCGTTGTCCTTTATTCGCATTATTGGTAGCACTTGGCTGTCTGTTGATCAAGTTACATGATAAACAGTCCACATCATATCCATTCAAAATTGTGATACAGTGCCAAAAATAGCAGGTGAGCCTTTCTTAAAGATTAGTCATTTTTTACATTCACCTTTTAATGTACACTTGCATAACATTTAAAAAAAAAAAAACAGGACTTTGCCCTAATCTCACTCCCCATGTCCCGACTACAACCAACTGCAGGTCCATTAATGCATTAAACCTCCTCATCTAGGTCATCTTGCCTTCTTCACAGAACAGCCCTTTACAATCCTAACCACCCCTCCCACCCCCCATCGAGCATCTACACACATACACCCACACACACATACATGGGATAATAACCCCTTTCTGTCACTAGGACGTAATCAGCAGCAGAGAAGAACATACAGAAAAAAAAGATGGCAGCTCAACAGGGAAGTGCTTGAAGCTCCTTAATGTCTCTTTGGCTCGCTTCAGCTTTGAAATACAAACCAAATAAAAATTTGAACATAGTAGCTTTGTAGTTAGAGAACGATCACTTTCTTTTACATTCTGATACATGGATTTAAACTAGGAGGGGAAATTGTGACTGAAATGAATCCCACTGACATCCCAGGAGACAGCTATATTGCAGGGTAGGCAATATCAGTGGCGAACATCACACACAGATCAACAAATACAGCAAGAGCATCACATTTTCCCACTCTCATATAGAATGAGACGGCTGCTGTGTCAAAGCCTCATTGAACACATCACCCACTACATAATAAAGTGTGTGTATTTGTCTCTCTGGCATGCTACAGTATGACTTCCTGGTTCCCCCTCCGGTCCAGCTCTGTCACTCAGAAACAGGGGGATGCATGACGCCACATAGCGTTCAGATCCACATCACCTCCCCTGAGGGGCAACCTTGCAGACGGAGGGGAACATTATCAAAGGACAAATCTTTAATAAAGTGGCCAGTCCTGCCAGTAAGCATCCTCGACAGCTATTTCACTAAATAAGAGGGAGTAAGGGAAAAGATGCTGTTGTGTATGAGCAAAAGGCATACAGCACCTCGTCCATGAATAAATGCAAAATGCATGCTGGGACTGGATGCGTTTTACTAACATGACAAGCATCTGTTGCACATGAGTGTACACATAAATGAAGGAGGCTGTAAATTACCATGGGCCCAGTCTATAACAGCTGTGTCTCCCACAGGCTTCAGCCCGCTCTGGTGCTCCAAACGTCCCCCTAAAAGCTTCACATTAACCCTTGTGTTGTCTTCCTGTTGACCACTAACTTGTTGTCCTTCGGGTCAGACAACACACTTTTTTCAATACTTTTTTTTATTCATGGTCAATACACTTCATTTATATGATATTATAACTAATATTTGAGTTTAAACAAAGCAGAAATTATGAATTATTTTGACCAATAGTTAAGATCTGAGGATGCTGAGTGGATCACATTACATTACATGTCATTTAGCTGATGCTTTTATCCAAAGCAACTTCCAATTGCTACATATATGTCACAGGCCACACGCCTCTGGAGCAACTAGGGGTTAAGTGTCTTGTTCAGGGACATGTTGGTTGATGTATCGCAGTGGGAATCGAACCCAGACTTCCCACACCAAAGGCATGTGTCTTGCTCAAGAGCACCTTGGCAGTGCCCAGGAGGTGAACTGGCAAGAATTGGTAAGATGCCCTTACGTAAATCCTCATTAGGACAAACAGCCTTTTCTGTTTGGGGAATCAATATGTGGAACTCGTTACCTACTCAACTTAAAAATGATCCTGACTGGGATCATTTTAAACGTTGTTGAAGAGGGAGCAGTCATGTAGTCATGAATAATCTGGTGCTCCTGTTTTATGGTGATTGATTGTATTAGTCTGTGTTTTGTATTGCTTTGTCTATATTTTCTTGTGAGTTTTGCATTTAAAGGTATGTATCTATTGATGAGTTTGTGTTCTCTACTGTCTTTTATGTCTTTTAAGTGTTGGGTTATTGTATTTTTAAAAAAAGGGTCCATCTGGGGACGTGCATTGCGAATTAGCTTAGGCTATAAATTCCGTGGTGTGTGGCATAGGTCTACGCTACATACTTGTCCCCTTACAAATAAACACAAAAAAGGGAAGGAACAGAGTCATTTGACAACACAAAGCTGACCCATTTAAACGTACAATATGTAACTTTCTGTCGCTAGGGGTCTCTCAACCAAAACAATGGATTGTAAACACAGACGTTTGATGACATAGGGAAGTTGCGTGGAATTATGGGAGTTTTTATTGTTAAACACTCGTTAATTAGAATGCATCTGTTCACGGACGAGTTTACCCATTCAAGTTTATTCACGTTACGTTTAGTAACGTTTATTCATGTCATGCTAATAAAATAGCTGCAGTTTCCCCAACATAATTACGTTTTTCTTGATTCAATCTGTATTGGTAGCTGGCTGACCAGTTAGCTAGTGAGCCAGCAAGCTAACATTAGCGGCTAACGTTAGCAGGTTTTACCACACGGACAGGGTTTGTTGTAACGCTAGCTAGCTACTCAACGAGGCTGAAAGACGGGTGTGGGAGGGGATTGCAGGGGCAATCTCAGCTATGATGTTCAATGCCTGTTGTGCAGCAGCAGAACATCTCCCAGCTGCCCGATCTCCCCCTTCACTTTTCTGTTATCTTAACTATTCGTTTTGGTGCTTAACCCACCTGTTGTCGGATTAATTTAGCTAGCTAACTGTAAAGACAGCTAAACGCGAAGGGGGGAGAAATTCGGCAGGGAGGAGATTTTTGGAACAAACACCGTTAACGTTTACGGAGACGTAGCTAGCTAGCTAACATTATGGATGGCCGATGTTGTGACTAGGATGCCTGGGCTAGCAGACGAGGTGGCCGAGTGGTTAAGGTGATGCCTGGGTCTGATATTCTCTGTTTCCCGACGCTTCATAAAACTGCCGTTAGGGCCGTTAGCACCCGGCACCGGCTGGGGCTAACGGTAACTAGCTATTGCTACATGTCCCAGCTGTGTTGTCAGCTATCATCCCGAATGAAGTCTCTTTGTGCCGGGTGAGTGAGGCAGGCAGACCGGAGTGTGCTAGCTGGCTAAATTAGCATTAGATTAATCGTCTATCTAGCTATACAGCTAACGTTAACGTTACTAGAGAACTTATTTGTGGGTTAGCGCAGTGCTGCTTTTATCCATGGTCAAAAAAATTATACTACTAATAACTTTATGAGCGTAATGAGTAATGCTGTAACCCTATGATGTTATCCACCAAGCATTAGCTAGCATGAATGTCTGCTACTTGTCAACCAGCACATACATTGTAGTAACATTAAGCTGGATTACTATTGATATGTATCAATAAATAAGGTTTCTGCTGTATTTTGTTGCAAAGTGGCATGTAATTAATCACAAAATGATGCAATTTGGCAGAAAAAGCAGTGTTACCAGTATTTTTTTCTGTGATATTGTATGATTTACAAATACTCTCGAACGTAGCATCTGGGTGCCCGTGTATTGCCGGAAGTAACGAGTAATTAGATGGTGAAAGGTTATATGACGCCACTGACAGGCGACTAAATGAAATGTGACGTGTCTGAAAATAAAATAACAGATTTTTCTGGGTTTGTCATTTGATGGAAACATTTGGGATAGTATAACTACACAACTCAAAAAAATATATAACATAGGTATGGTCGTTTTTAGACATTTTAATGCAGAAAAGTTACATATTGTACCTTTAATGTTGATGGAATGGTTTTTCTATTATTGTATTACTCTTATTTTTCCCCACTATTTCCCCGTTGCTCAGGAGGGAATGCTGGGTCTGTAAATTAGAGTATGGCCTAGACCTCAGGGTTCAACAATAAGGAAACGCCACTTTGGGCAAGTAAATATAACAACCCACTTGCCCATTCGGGCATCATTGTATCATAATCATTTGATTTGAATGTCCCGTTGGCCAATGAAGAATTGAGTAGCTGCTTGATGCTTTTGATGTTCTTTTCGACATTTTATTTTTTTACAGTTTTGATGCTTTCAACATTTGACTTTTGTTGGACTTTTTGTACGTTTTAGTTTACTTTTCTTTTTTTACTTTTTTTTTTAAACGTTTGTCCTGGTATGGGGCTAGTAAAAATATACTTTGGGCAAGTCAAAAAAAAATTTACCCTGGACCTGCTCCCTAGGAAGAGTGTCATGAGACAACTTGTGTTGTCATTTGGTGCTATAGAAATACAAATTGACCTATGTGTTATATGCATTAAATGTGTTTAATCCAATGTATGTAAATTAATTCAATACTCTAGTTGTATTGAGAAAGTATTAAGCTCTTTTACTCAAGTACAGAAGTACATAAAGGAAAATGTAGTTAGAGTATCAAAAGTAAAAGTACTCATTAAACAGCAAAATGTCCTGTGTCAGAGTGTTATATACAGTAGTATATGTATCAGTATTACAAGTATTTTCATGTCACAGCTGGTCAAGGCAATACTTTAATCTCAATTTTGATTTATAACGGTATATCATATTTTATTAGCTAATATACATAGGAAATACAACAACAACAAGATGTAGGAGAGTAAAAAGTGAAATGTTTTCCTCCTTTCCTATCCTGTAATGTAATAAAGTAGAAGTATAAAGTAGCATAGAATGGAAATACAAGTAGGTCAAAATAATTAAGTACTTCTTTACTTTGCACTGTGAGTGCAAAGTGGTGGCAAGATATTTTTGGCAGAAAAAGTTTAAAATGAATACATGTAAAAAGTGGGTCTTAAAGTCTGAAAAAAATATTAGCTGTGAAATATTGTTCATAATGAAGCCTCAATTACTCTGAGTGTCTACATACCTTCTAAGGCTGCACTGCAATAAATCACAATTATATCGAAATCGTAATATGGACTAGTATAATCTCCAAATCGCAGGGCGGCGCAATATTTGTTAATGGCAAAATATGTGTCAAACCATTCTTAATAAAGTATTGTGGTGCTGCAGAGACGTCCCGGCCTATAAATCGTATACTATAAACTAAAGAAAAAAATCTTTGTTTGGAACAGATCCTCGTAAAAATCACACTATAATCATTTTAATTTCTTTTCATTTTAATAATTTAATAATAGCAGCCCCTAATACCTTCTATGAAATATCCCTTCGGAGCCTTTAACAGATGAACATTGGTCTCTGTTTACCTCAACACTTTTGGGATCCCTTGCCAATACAACCCCTAATATGCTGAGCCCATCTTAGGATCAGAGGAAACAGATGGCACCAGGCTGATAGTTGTTGTGTCACAAACAAACAGAAACAAGCAGCTGCCAACCTCGCCAGGCTCTGGGCTCTGAGTTATAGCAAGGAATGTGATGTGGGCTGAAGCAATTCAGTGTCCAGCGTCAGTTCTGGCAGGCCAAGTAGTCAAGACGCCGCTAACCGCTATTGGCCAACAACATGGTCGCATCAGCTGATCTGCGTCAGCGCATCAGCTGGTCAATTCCCTTCGCTGTTAAATGGCTACACTTAAACAGACGCTTTAGTTTGTTCCTAACTGCTTGCTGCTCGCATCTATGCAACCCACCTCCTCCCCAGTTCCACCTTGTCGTGTATAACGTGGCATAGGCTTCTATGTCATCGTTGTTGTCGTCGTTCTTGACTTTGATGGACCTGAACTGAAACAGAACTGAAGACACAGACAATGAGAGTAGGTATAGAAGACATAGACGTAGTAACTAACCTGGAAGCTAGTATAGAGGGGCTGCCTGATGAAGGAGGAGCAGGAGAAGATTCTTTTTCCTTCTGGGCCTGAGTGGGATTACAACAGTGTTAGAGTAACAGTGTCTGTTGTGATTCATGTAGGGCTGGGCAATATATATCAATATTATATCGATAACGTGATATGAGATAGATATCGTCTTAGATTTTGGATATCATAATATCACATAAGCCTGGTTTTACAGGCTGTATTACAGTAATGTAATTTTCTGAACTTTCCAGACTGTTCTAGCTGTTCTATTCACTTAGTCATTATATCCACATTACTGATGATTATTTATCACAAATATCATTGTGTAAATATTTTGTGAAGGCACCAATTGTCAACCCTACAATATCGATATAGAGGTATTTGGTCAGAAATGTCGTGATATTTGATTTTTATCCATATCGCCCAGCCCTAGATTCATGTTATCAGATTATCTTCTCCCTCTTGTGTTTATGGTGTCTTGGAAAAAAGAAGACTGTTGACTAAATCACATCAGTGATCATCTTTTCTTACCATGATTTTAGTGTATAGTTTTCTATTAGCTTTACGGACTTTCGACTGTTTCGTAGAGTAGGTGTTCCAGCTCTCTTCATCGAAACCAAAGTTAAAGTAATCGGAGATGTTAGCACCTAAAAGCAAAAACGCAAAATAGTATTGAACAAGTCCACAGCAAAGTTTACACATAGTACACGATGCAAAGAATCTCCTACGTCTGCAGGCTCAAAGACCACTACTTACCAGCTTTCCTCCATGGCTTTTCCTCTGAAGCCTTTGGTACTGGGATTCCTGGGATATTGTCCAATGCATCCGTGTCTAGTCCCTTTGTATTACCAACTGTAAAACATTTGAAAGGATTCAAGCTGTCTGAATCAAACCACTCACTATCCCCGAGGACTTTAATACTGAAGATTTTGTCATTTTTAAAAAGGCTACCAGACATTTCTTTTAGCATAAAGAAACCATTAAACTGAGCTGATGTGCAGTAGTGAAGCCAAAGTCTGCAAAGTGAAGAGGCTAACTAATGATGAAGGTGTTAGGAATGTGCATCCCTGGGCCATCTCAACTCTCAACTTGCTGTTTCATGAAAGACCTATATTGAAATTAAACTGTATTATGATGAGGCTTAAAGTATTTCTATTTTAAAGTATTTTTTTTTAATGTAAAAATGTTTAACTGTGCAACTGTTTTTTGCTTAATCAATTACAAAAAGAAATACAAATTGAAGGGTTGTAGACTCCTGGAAGAAATTACAGCACTTTCTTAAAATCAACTCAATTGTGCCTCTTGGACAATTTAGAAATCTAGTTTTAAACCTGCAAACTTCTGCTTGTAACTGCTTGACATAGTTGCATTTTCTTTTGCACCCTTATTATCCTAATTCATTTATCAAATCATTTTCTAATTCTGTTTATTGTCTTTCTATATTTCTTAGGATTGTACTTTCTGTGTTGTTGTTCTGTATTTGTCTTTGACTCGATGACAGGGAAAATGAGGGTTCGCCCCTCAATGACCTCTCGAGGATAAATAAAGGTTGAATGAAGGAATGAATTTGAAGAAAGCCTGAGGGCGGAAACGTCATCAGAATAAAAAAAGAGATACTGTATGCATATGGAGCCAGAGACTTTGTTCTTATTTAAAAGAAATACAAATACCTTCCTGGTCCTTTATTTTTGTTTTGTTTTCTTTTTCTTCCTGGTCCTTTTGTCTTGTGAGGGTGGTGTTGTCTGTTGATTTGTCCTCTGAGCCATCACTAAAAGGTGTGTCAGGGTACACCGCAAATGCGTGTGCGCTCCATTCAGCATCAGTTTTCAGATGCACCGGTGTGTTCTCAGAGCTGCAAGAAAACAAGAGACACACACATTATCAACAAAGTTATCTCCATCATCACGACATTACGTTGAACACTGAGAAACACTGCGTTCTGGGTTGAGGGCTAATAACCTAATTTACAATGGCACCTCCAAATTCAAGACTAATACATCACACAAAAAAACAATGAATATATCTTAAAGCTCCATTTTGACAGAAGTGGGTTCCTGACAAATGATGCACATTCATATTATGCCCAACAGGCAAAACAAACACAATAAAAGGCTGAAAGATTTAACATTATTTTGTCAGAAGATGGAAAGTAAACAGCCTCATATGCACGTCTGCACAGTGACACAAAAATCGCTGTATTCATCAGCACTGTCATTGTCGCTGGCTTCATCATCTTGGACAGCTTTCAAATTACCCCAGAAAACAAAAGAAACACATGAAAATAATGATAATATCCAATTGCATATCGAAACGCAGTTTATTTGGCAGGCGCCGTGACAAAAATGCAAATGAATGTACACAGTAGATGATTATGAAGGCTGGAGATCAAATTCTGCAGTGAGTGTAGCTATTCTGAGCTGAGTGCTTCACTCAGACTTCTCTTGTCAAGACCAATTACAGCACAGGCTAAGTGTCCACTTTTAGAGATTTTTTAGAATATGATATTAATTTATTATTAAAAAGAAACATCAGTTCCACAGCAGTTACCACATGGCACAAAGGCAAACAGGATAAAGCCATCTGAAAAGAGACACACCTTTAAAACACTTTTTTTGTATAGAGGTGACTTATGTTGAATAAATGTAAAGGAGCTGTAGGTAGGATTGTGAAGATCCACCCCCCTTTCTGCTAAAGCCCAAAACGGTCTCCTAAGCCCCTCCCCCCACAAGGGAGCATGAATGTGTGTGAATAAGCAGTGATTGACACGCAGTTAGACACCCCCGGCCCTGATTGGTGCATCTGAACAGGGAGCGGTGGCTTTGCGAATCCCACTCCAGGCTGTAGAGTGGAGCCAGAGGAGCAGTTGTTTTTTAAATGACCTGCTTCATGTAGTTCTACTGGAACATGGGGTCAGTTTCAGCAAATATGACAGAAAGGGAGTTTTATAAGTTTTACCTACTGCACCTTTAATATTATCTTTTCAAATCCAATTATCAACAACTGTTCAGGTTTTGTTGGGATTCTTGAGGTGCATCGGTTTAAGTGCTTTTAAGTGAACCTAAAACAAAGACACTTGACTGTATCCCTTGAATAGCGTACGCGTTCAATTAAAGTCACAAATGCGAGAGAAATGCCATATTTACTCTGAGGCAAAAAGGCTGGAGAACGGAGACCACAGATATCGTCAGTGCTCCAGTTGTGCGATTGCTTACATGCGCATTTCCCAGCTCACAAATAAACACTGCTGGCCTGGCTGCAGATTTTAATGTGCATCAAAAATATATCTTAATGTTGCACATGACTGGCTTCTTGAAATGTCAGGCAGTGCAGACACCATCACACACGTATTGGGCAACACTGTCATTACTGTGCTGCAAAAAGTGTATTATATCTCAATGCTTCATTACCGCCAGCACAGTTCACTCTGACTTTGTTCGCCGCTCTCTCGCTGTCACTAATGGCCCGTCTAACCTGTGTGTTTTGAACTTCTTAATCTTTGGTTAGTAAAAGAGGTATTAGAGAATTAAGCGACCATTACATGTATCATAATTGTATATTGTGGCTGTATTTAAATGTAGCGTTGTGTGGAAAAAGCCGTTACTCTGTTACAAGTAAACAACCCCCAAACAACATTTGCCTCTGGAGTGGAGTAGAAGTATAAAGTAGCAGATAATGGAAATACTGTAAAGTACATGTACCTCAAAATTGTAGCCTACTTAAGTACAGTATCTGTGTAAATGTAGGCTACTTAGTTACTTGTCACCACCGGTAATGACACTGCCTATGACACACATAATACACACCTGGATGGGATTTGAACCTCCTCCTTTTCCTCCTCCTTGTCATCTCTTGTGATCATGTCATAAATCACTGAAACACACACGCACACGCACACACACACACACACACACACACACACACACACACACACACACACAGAACAAATTGAGTCTGAGTCAAAACTTAGTTTTGACACTTTAACTTTAGTAGCTATGCTGTGCTACAGTACATTCACCGGGCCATATGTGGCAAATATAACGCCCATCAGCCATGAGCTCTCTAGGTAGGTTAATCACGTTTAAATGCCGAAAATGAAGACAACAATACATTAACGTGCATTAACGGTTGATGGTTGGCCTATTTCAATTGTACGTTACATTGATATATTTGTCCCTCGTCGCTATCTTCGGTGAAATCTCTGGATTCTGACTCCGATGAAGACATGTTAACATAGAAAATGTACTTTTAAACTAAAAAAATTTAGCTTTTGTTATAAACGTCGATGAAAACGGGGATGTGGGATACCAGTTGTCAGTAAAATTGACAGCAATGCGTTGCTATGGAGAGGCATGTAAGGGAAGTGACGGCACATAAATAAACCCAGCTGTCATTGGTCAGACAGCTGCGCTGAGTTGACCAACTGTAGCCTAACCGTTATCAAAGACAATTGGTTGATATTTCTTTTTAACATGTTTTTAAGAATAAAGTCTACTCTTTTGATTCACTTTTTTGCTTTTCAGCCATTGACATGTCGTTGCAGGTAATGACAGTGAATCCTAGAGACTAGATATATTAAATAAATCGATAACTCTGGACTACTTCATGCGAGTCATTCTTTATTAGTAAAGAACAAAGGCACAACGCCAGTATATACATATACAAAAAGCCAATACCAGAGGTGCATATACAGAAAAAAAATATATGTAGAAAATAAATAAGAAAAGTACAAAAGAAAAGTGTAGTACATATTAAGTCAAAAGTATCACCGGTACATAAGATATTATCAAACACACTCCCAGTCTTATGCTGCGTTCTAGGCAACCCGTAACTCATGGTTTCACAACCTTCTACCGGTGAAAGTGCCCTGGAACGGCAGTCAAACCCGTAACTTACTACTCGTGAACTCGTACCAGATCGTTACTCACACACACATAAACAACAATGTCGACCCCTTTTGATGCTGTACAGATGCCGGTGATTAACTGTGAGAAATGGAAATAAATAGGGAAGGTAAAATAATTCCACATATTGTAATCAAAACAA
This sequence comes from Sander vitreus, assembly GCF_031162955.1. NCBI lineage: Eukaryota > Metazoa > Chordata > Actinopteri > Perciformes > Percidae > Sander > Sander vitreus. The sequence continues at coordinate 31,620,120 of NC_135863.1, forward strand.
TACACATATGATTGTGTACTACTACAGGTTTATTAAATTAAGCCCAAAATATGTTGCCGACTAGAAATCGCTAGTATCAGCTAGTGCTAGCTAACGTCAACGGTAGGTAGCCGCTGGCTAACGCTAACGCTAGCTAGAAGGGTTTGTCGTGACTTTGCCTGGGACGCTACCAAGTTGTGAGTCGTGACTTGAATCTTATGGGCTAAAAATTGTGTCTGGAACGCAGCATCAATTGCCTTTTTATTTTTAATGTCTCTTATATTGTTGCCGTATTGGTGCAGTTCTTGAAAAAGTGTTCAGATCGTGTATGGAAATGTAACAATGCCACAGTGTGGAAAAAGCCGTTACTCTGTTACAAGTAAACAACCCCCAAACAACATTTGCCTCTGGAGTGGAGTAGAAGTATAAAGTAGCAGATAATGGAAATACTGTAAAGTACATGTACCTCAAAAATTGTAGCCTACTTAAGTACAGTATCTGTGTAAATGTAGGCTACTTAGTTCTGTCACCACCGGTAATGACACTGCCTATGACACACATAATACACACCTGGATGGGATTTGAACCTCCTCCTTTTCCTCCTCCTTGTCGTCTCTTGTGATCATGTCATAAATCACTGAAACACACACACACGCAACACGCACACACACACACACACACACACACACACACACACACACACACACACACACACACACACAGAACAAATTGAGTCTGAGTCAAAACTTAGTTTTGACACTTTAACTTTAGTAGCTATGCTGTGCTACAGTACATTCACCGGGCCATATGTGGCAAATATAACGCCCATCAGCCATGAGCTCTCTAGGTAGGTTAATCACGTTTAAATGCCGAAAATGAAGACAACAATACATTAACGTGCATTAACGGTTGATGGTTGGCCTATTTCAATTGTACGTTACATTGATATATTTGTCCCTCGTCGCTATCTTCGGTGAAATCTCTGGATTCTGACTCCGATGAAGACATGTTAACATAGAAAATGTACTTTTAAACTAAAAAAATTTAGCTTTTGTTATAAACGTCGATGAAAACGGGGATGTGGGATACCAGTTGTCAGTAAAATTGACAGCAATGCGTTGCTATGGAGAGGCATGTAAGGGAAGTGACGGCACATAAATAAACCCAGCTGTCATTGGTCAGACAGCTGCGCTGAGTTGACCAACTGTAGCCTAACCGTTATCAAAGACAATTGGTTGATATTTCTTTTTAACATGTTTTTAAGAATAAAGTCTACTCTTTTGATTCACTTTTTTGCTTTTCAGCCATTGACATGTCGTTGCAGGTAATGACAGTGAATCCTAGAGACTAGATATATTAAATAAATCGATAACTCTGGACTACTTCATGCGAGTCATTCTGGTTACTGTCTTTATTAGTAAAGAACAAAGGCACAACGCCAGTATATACATATACAAAAAAGCCAATACCAGAGGTGCATATACAGAAAAAAAATATGTAGAAAATAAATAAAAAAAGTACAAAAGAAAAGTGTAGTACATATTAAGTCAAAAGTATCACCGGTACATAAGATATTATCAAACACACTCCCAATCTTATGCTGCGTTCTAGGCAACCCGTAACTCATGGTTTCACAACCTTCTACCGGTGAAAGTGCCCTGGAACGGCAGTCAAACCTGTAACTTACTACTCGTGAACTCGTACCAGATCGTTACTCACACACACATAAACAACAATGTCGACCCCTTTTGATGCTGTACAGATGCCGGTGATTAACTGTGAGAAATGGAAATAAATAGGGAAGGTAAAATAATTCCACATATTGTAATCAAAACAATACACATATGATTGTGTACTACTACAGGTTTATTAAATTAAGCCCAAAATATGTTGCCGACTAGAAATCGCTAGTATCAGCTAGTGCTAGCTAACGTCAACGGTAGGTAGCCGCTGGCTAACGCTAACGCTAGCTAGAAGGGTTTGTCGTGACTTTGCCTGGGACGCTACCAAGTTGTGAGTCGTGACTTGAATCTTATGGGCTAAAAATTGTGTCTGGAACGCAGCATCAATTGCCTTTTTATTTTTAATGTCTCTTATATTGTTGCCGTATTGGTGCAGTTCTTGAAAAAAGTGTTCAAAGCTTGGTTTGGACTGGAGTCCACCCATTTCTTGTGAATGTGGAATTTTCCCAATAACAAGATTAATTGAACAAAATAAACATCATTGTCCATCTCATTGCCTTCCAAACAAATACAAATATCTTTATCCTTAAACTGAATAGATTGCCCAGTGTTCCGTCTTATAATATGTTGAACATCAACCCAAAATAGTTTAGTATACAGGTGCTGGTCATATAATTAGAATATCATGAAAAAGTTGATTTATGTCAGTAATTCCATTCAAAAAGTGAAATTTGTATATTATATTCATTCATCACACACAGAGTGATATATTTCAAATGTTAATTTCTATTAATTGTGAGGATTATAACTGACAACTAATGAAAATCCCAAATTCAGTATCTCCGAAAATTAGAATATTACTTAAGACCAATACAAAAATGACGTGCGAGGTGTCAATGGTGGTCTTTTGGACAGCTGTCAAGTCAGCAGTCTTCCCCATGGTTGTGTAGCCTCCAGAACTAGACTGAGAGACCATTTAAAGGCCTTTGCAGGTGTTTTGAGTTAATCAGCTGATTAGAGTGTGGCACCAGGTGTCTTCAATATTGAACCTTGTCACAATATTCTAATTTTCTGAGATACTGAATTTGGGGTTTTCATTAGTTGTCAGTTATAATCATCAAAAGTAAAAGAAATAAACACTTGAAACATATCAGTCTGTGTGGAATGCATGTATACATTATACAAGTTTCACTTTTTGAATGGAATTACTTAAATAAATCAACTTTTTCATTATATTCTAATTATATGACCAGCACCTGTACAGTGAACATTGTGGTTACTGTCATAGCAACGAGTTAAAGCTTGGATGACGTTTTTATGCTGCGACGGGCGATTGCCACGTCACCTTCAAGAGACTCTTGTGTTGTTTTGTTGGAGCTACTTTAGCTGACATTTCTGATGTGTCTTTAATTCCGTTGCATTTAGCTAGCTAACACTGACAATTGGCAAAATGCTGACGACGGAGGATTTTACGCACTTTCCGGTTCAGATGTGGGAAAAGGTGCTGTCGAAAGTAAAGAAAGCGGTTGTTTTTATGGATGACAAGTGTGCAGAAGCTCTCCACTGGTGCGGAGGTGCTGCCGTCTTATTGGAGGCTGGAGCCAGAAACTTAAAGGAGTTTTCGAGCTTCGAAGCCTGCGCTGTGAATGAACCGAAAGCCGTATTCGTGGTGAGCACTTTGTTGAAGGGCAGAACAGTCGACGTCATTAAAGACATCATATTCCTCAGTCACTTCCAGTATTGTGTTGTCTTCACCACCGTCGCTCACTCCGTGCACCTGCTCGCCAACAATGTCACCACAGAAATGGAAGGGAGCCCTGTGTTTGAGCAGTTTGAAGAGAAGCTGTGCGAGTGGATGGGGAACATGAACTACACGGCTGAAGTCCTGCATGTCCCAGTGGTCTTCGCCCCTGTGTCCCAGCAGCTTCTCCTCACACCCACTTTTGCACACCTGTTTCCCTTGCTGTCACCTGACCTGGAGTCCCTGAATGAAAAACGTCCAGAGAAGAAGAGATTTGGAAGCCTGGTGGACGTAGACATGCACTCTCTCCCTGTTGGACTGCAGCTTGAAATCAAATCCTTGGCTTCGGCATTAAATTCCCTGTTTGAAGCTACAGGCACCAGGGAAGAGTGTTTTGCTGTGGGTCCCATGAGCCGCATCATAGCAGGGGAACTGGCCAATCACCCTCACGCGAAAAACAGAAGGAAGATAGCCCAGAATAAAGCATCCATCATTTTTGTGGACCGAACAATGGATCTTACAGGTGAAAACTCCTTCCTTTTTGGATCATATTAATCCAAAAAAGTTGTTAAAGGTCTTATGACATGCTGCTTTTTGGATGCTTTTATATAGACCTTAGTGGTCCCCTAATACTGTATCTGAAGTCTCTTTTTATATAGACCTTAGTGGTCCACTAATACTATATCTGAAGTCTCTTTTATATAGGCCTTAGTGGTCCACTAATACTGTATCTGAAGTCTCTTTTATATAGGCCTTAGTGGTCCCCTAATACTGTATCTGAAGTCTCTTTTTTATATAGGCCTTAGTGGTCCCCTAATACTGTATCTGAAGTCTCTTTTATATAGACCTTAGTGGTCCCCCTAATACTGTATCTGAAGTCTCTTTTATATAGGCCTTAGTGGTCCCCTAATACTGTATCTGAAGTCTCTTTTATATAGGCCTTAGTGGTCCCCCTAATACTGTATCTGAAGTCTCTTTTATATAGGCCTTAGTGGTCCCCTAATACTGTATCTGAAGTCTCTTTTATATAGACCTTAGTGGTTCCCTAATACTGTATCTGAAGTCTCTTTTATATAGACCTCAGTGGTCCCCTAATACTGTATCTGAAGTCTCTTTTATATAGACATTAGTGGTCCCCTAATACTGTATCTGAAGTCTCTTTCCCGAAATTCATCCTTGGTGCAGAATTACAGCCACTAGAGGCAGTCCCACAATGTGACATTTCTGTGTCTGTAGCTTTAAATGCTATTGAGGAGGAGAGAGGGGGGGCAAGGTGGAGGGTGGGGGTGTGACCAACTGCCACTTCCTTGTTTTCAAGCCATGATATCTCTCTCTCTTTCTCATGGGCGGGCCAAATTCTCTGGGCAAAGCAGAGAAAGGGGAGGTAACCTTTCCCCTTATGACGTCATAAAGGGAATATTCCAGATCGGTCCATCTGAGCTTTCATTTTCTCAAAGGTAGAGCAGGATACCCAGTAGGGCTTTGACTTTTGCCCAAAAATCATATTCGAAGTTCGTTTGTTTGTTAATATTCGAATATATTCGAATATGTATTAATAATATTTTGACCATTAAATGCCTTCTGTAATGCTTATATTGGTATCAAACTTTGTATATGTTCTGTCCACCAGAGGGCGGTGTATCAGTCAGTAGGCGTGCAATGATGTTTTCAGAAGAAAAACACACTGCCACAACAATTGTTTTTATTAAAAGTCCGACCCTGGATTAAACACAAACTGTATACTTTCAACAGGAAGGTCGGATATTTCACCGTAGCCTACGTAAGTGGTCTGATGTTTATACTTTTGCGCTGGTGTGTGCGTCGAGCCGCGTGTGGGTTGTGTGGGGAGTGTGTGTTAGAGTGAGAGGGTGACGGTGATTACCGGTAGCTTCAGAGCGAGTAGCGACTCTAGAGTCATAGTGAGAGAAACAAAGTGTCTCTCCTGTTCTCTCTGATCACGGTGAGATCTGGAGCAGGAGAAGTTAACCCTCTCCTTGATTTCACGTTGTTTCTGGAGAAGGAGAACCAGGAAATGAGTCGGGGAGGAAATGCAACGCTACCACGCTACAGCCAAGCGAGAGTTACATTTTGAAATGCGTGAAAAAGCCTCGGAATCTGAATTGAAAACAACGTTTACAAGCAAACACATTTACAAAAAAATAATGCCCATAACAGGTTCGAAATTCGAATATTAAGGGCTGCCTAATTTTCATGCCATGGGACCTTTAAGCTCGGTGGCAACTGTCTTTTTTTTTGTCAAGGGTTCGGCTGGGACCAGTCACAGACTGATGGCGGCATTAATGTAGAGCCCAATAGTTTCTGTGTTAATAGAATCACGGACGGAATTGTGATATTGAGAATCTAAAAAAGCTATAAGACAGATTCCATAGGGCCCTACATTAAGTCAGTGCTAAAGGCTAACTGGAGATTTGAAAATATGACTCCGTCTAAGTTTCCAACCGAGCCGCCCCATTGTAACTGTAGTTTAAAAAACATTTAAAAATACATTAAAACTTAAGGCCCAGTGGGCCACCTGGCTTGCAGTACACTGGGGGGGGGGACCCTGTAATCACAGTCAGTCTTGTTATTATTTATGGTATTCATAGGTGAAACTGCAAAAAGAGTATTCTGTGACCAGAATCGTGTAGAAAAATATTGATGTTGATATGTTACTGACTGTTAGTGAGTACTGTTACTACATACTGAGTAGCTGTTTCGTCATTTTTGGTTCTCAGGAGCTGTTGGTCACCAGGGCGACAACCTGGTGGAGAAGATTCTGACTGTGCTCAAACGTTTACCTGGCCATGTGACAGACGTACAAGTGGACATGCTGGAGCTCACAAGTGTGCAGCGAACCCCTCACTCCCAGAGCACCCTGGCCCCCGGCTGTCTCGCACAGACCCAGTGAGTGTATCTCTGATGATAGTCTGGACCATGGTTCATTCATAGCAATAGCCAGCTGTTATTATCACCTGCTTGAGAGACTTGGATTGAAATTACTGTCATTCATAGTGATCGTTGATCAATCGCATTTCTTTTCAGCCATAATTTGATTTTGATTTTAAAGCGGAATTGTCCATTACATTACATTATGCAAGTTTTCCAGATTGGGTAGTGGATCTGTAGTTTGAATGAACTGGACAGTGTAATGTAATGAACAATTCCACTTCCAACCTGTAGGGGGACGGAAGCGGAAACAGTTCTTTAGTGTTGCTTTAAAGAAAAAAGACAAAATGACTACACCATCTCTAAATGAGGAAGATATCACGATAAGACAAGGGAAGTAAAGAACAGAACAAAAAGGTAGAAAATCCCCATTTTAGTAAATAATCAGGAGATACTGGATTGAACAAATGGTCAAGGGTTCTGCTGGATAGATAAGTTTGCAGTTTGCTTTACACCTATACATGTTTTACCTGTACTTCTTAACTGAAATGCTTAAGTTTCAGATATTTTGGCTATAGATGTATAGCATTTGTCTATTCCGAGTTCTGGTGGTTCAACTCAATGTAATGTCCAAGACCCAATATGACAAAACAGAAAGGGCAAAAAATAATGTCATCTCTTTTTCAGCCTTGGGTTTTGCTTCTGAGCCCCATTTTTTCCCCCTGTACTAGTGCTGCAACACTTTAATAATAATTTAATAATTAGTTAATTCCATCCTTCCATCCATTATCCGTAACTGCTTATCCTTAGTTTACAGGGTTGTAGGGGGCTGATATTGGGCGAGGGGCGGGGTTCACCCTGGACAGGTAGCCAGACAATCACAGGGCACGCATAAGAGACGGACAATCATTCTGATTCACCTAACTCGCTTAATTCACGCTCATATTCACTTCTACGGGAAATTAAGAGTCAACAATTAACAGGATTAACCTAACCTGTATGTCTTTGGACCGAAGGAGGAACCCGGAGAAAAAACCTCGCTAACACGGAGAGAACATGCATGCTCCACAGAGAAGGGCCCCCGCCAGCCAGCGGGTTCGATTCCGGACCCCTCTTGCTTTGAGGCAACAGTGCTAACCACTAAATCTGTAATGAGAGTATTTGTTTGTTGTAGCCCCACTTTCTACCCCAATGATCAGACCATTCGTGAACCCTTCCATAATTCCCTCTAGAGATATAGCTTGTTTTTTTTTAAAGTGCATGTTGCACTTTTAGCACACAAGAACAAACTGAGTTTCCTATTAGGAAAGCACAAAAGACCCCACCGGCTCATCAAATGTGGTGTAGTAGTGTCAGCTACAGGTAAGCATTATGTCTGGCTAGTGACTTCCTATGGTGCATCACTTTACAGACAGCAGTTCCCTTTCTTACTGAAAAAGTATATTACTAGATTTGAGTAGTTTGCGACCGATTGTCTGAATAATTTGATATTTCATAAATCCCATGGGTGGCCTTTCTTTGGAGGTTTGATTGTCCTCCCTGTTCCTGTGTGTGCAGTTTCCTCTGGGTGCTCTGATTTCCCCACCTCCAAACATATGCAGTTTAGGTTAATTGGAGACTCTAGGTGTAAATGTGTGAATGGTTGTCTGTCTATATGTGTTATGGTTAAATGTTATCCAGAATTATGAGTTTAGTTACAAAGGATCATGGCAAATATTTTGTGACCCACCTCCCCTTGGAATATTTATACTATCTGAATGGGATTCATACTTCTGAATCCAGTTCCAAATCCGCTAATCAAATCTGAATCCAGTTTTGAAACCCTCATCAAATCTTTTTAGTGAGTTTGTGTGCTGGATAATCAAGACGAATACGAGTATTTTTTTCCAACTTGGAACCGCATCCAAATTGGAACTTGCCATTGGAACCCATCCCTACCACTGACACAACCACAATATACAGTTTTACATACTTTCCCACCTGGCCAAACACACGCTCACCAGCCAGAGCCATCCCCCCGCTGAGTTGGTTGAGTGGCACATGACCAGCATTGGGTGCCAGTGGTTCAGTGAAGCTTGCCTCCTGTCGTGGCCGTGCAGATGCACGTGTTCGGCGCCTGCGGTGGGGCTGTTGTACATGGCAGGGATTAGTCCTCCATCATGTGTTCCACTCCCGCTTCGCTGCTTTATGTGGTTGCAGGAGGAAAAGACTTTGGCTTAAAAGAAGAGTTTTGTGGCTGGAGCTGTCATGCAGTATGTCTGGCCGCGTTGAGTTCATGAACAGGCTTACAAATACCGTGAATACAACAAGGGCCGTTCTGAACTAGGTGGGAGGTTCTGTTGTAATGGAACCCGCCTTAGATCTTTGTAGTCAGTGCTATTTAGACAGTGTGTACTGTAGCAGATAATGTGAGCACAGCAGGGGCAGGTTGCACTGACCCTCGCATGCAAGTCTGGGGCACGTCAAACAGTTCCCTATAATACACCCGCAAAATGCAGGTCTCAAGTCCATGTAGTTGAGTTGTCTCACTGTTGACGGACGAAAATGTGTTTATATTGCATTCTCCATGCTGCAGCAACAAGTAGAGCTGCACGATATGAGGAAAATCTGTACTTGCAACCATTTTGACTGATCTTGTGATTGCAATATGATTCACAATATTGGAGGGAATGATCGTTTTTGTATCATTATTCTCATTTTCATTGAAAATGATTAAAACATAAAATGATAATAGTGGGATTTTTGCGAGGATCTGTACCAAACAAAGATTTTTCTTTAGTCTGTAGCATACGATTTGTAGACTGAGACGTCTCTGCAGCACCACAGTCCTTAATTCAGAATGGTTTGACACATATTTTGCCTTTTAACAAATATTGCGCCCCCCGCGATTTGGATATTGCACTAGTCCATATTGTGATATCGATAAAATTGTGAATAATTGTGTAGCCCTAGAACAAGCGTACCCTCTTGCATTGTCTGTCTATAAGAAAGGGTTAAATGTGTGATGATGGGTAAGAGGTTGGGATTGGTGGCTGTGCAGAGGTTGAGGGCCCGGCGGCAATGTTTGCAGTCATTGTTCCAGATCTTTCCCGCAAATATGAGTCTCAAGTAGGGCTGGGTATCCCCACTGATTTCCTGAATCGATTCCGATTTCCAAGGTCCCAATTTGGTTCGATTTTTGATTCAATGTCGATTTTGGATATTTTAGTTGCAAAACCAATTTTGCTTAGATTTGAACGAGATTTTACAATTGTACAAGGTTCTCTCTAACCTGGTGCATTATTTAAACTATCAATGTTTACATTAAGAATTGACCCCAAAGCAGTTACATTAATGTACTTTTTATTTACACACCACAGCAGTCAACACAAAGTGCAGCTCTAGAGACTCTTTTTGAGATATTGAGTGACATTTCATTCAGATATCTTGAGGTGAGGTCATGGGACCCCTTTTGCCAGTTTTTCCCTCACCAAAATGTATCCTAACTTTGGAGGGTTATTTAACCCCTGATTCCCAACAAGATAGCATGACATATCAATTTGGGATCGACCGATACTGGTTTTTCAAGGTTGATATCGATACGATTATTAATAGTTAATAAAACCGATAACTGATATTTGGAACCGATATGCATTTACAGTAAAAATGAGTCAAAGTCAAAATTAAGATTTTGGAATGTTACAAACTCCAGCACAAAACTTAGTTTACATGCTTTAAAGGTGCTGTAGGTAGGATTGGGAAGATCCAGGACTTTGACGTTGACAACTTCTCAGTCCCTCCCCCCTTTCTGCTAAAGCCCAAAACGGTCTCCTAAGCTTAGAAACTTTCAACATAACACACAGTAAAAGATAGTGTTGTGGGGGGGGACATTAAGTCCGACTCAGTGGTGAGTGAAACCAGAGCAGAGGGACAGACACAGAGCTGTAGCCGAGTAGAGTAGCACACTTTTTAATTCATTAACTGTATCTGTTATCAGGCAAATAAAACGCAGATACAGATAATCTGCAAACTGCCAAAAAATGGCCGGATAATCGTCCAGGGCCGATAATCAGTCCAGCCATAATACCAATGAATTCCTTAGGTTTTCTAGTTTCATATGATACAGAGATCGATTTTGGATTTTATGAATCGATATTGAATCATTCAAATAGAAATCGATTGGAATCGGAAAATCATCTTTTTTTTTTTTTCCTTTTTTTTTTTAACCCAGCCCTAGTCTCAACCTGACACCTTATCTCAAAACATTTCGTTGACCGATTCAGATATTGGTATACACCTTCCAGTAGAGACTCAGACACAGACAGACAGAGGAAGAAGTGTACCTGAAAGTAATCAGTGGGGCTGTGTTTGTGCGGCGTACGTGTCAGCAGGAGTGTATATGCCTGTGCTATCTCCGAGCAGATGGCCCAGTTGAGCCTTATCACAGATGTTTAGGAGATTGAAGAGCTGCTGAGAAAGCCACCGCAAGAAAGAAGCCCTCTTTATTTAACTGCCTTCAAGTGCACAGCTCACCACTGGCAGAGTTTATGTCAATCGCTCTAATACGTTCAAGACAGGGCTCCACAGTTGCAATGTTTTTCGAGGTTTACTGCTCTTAAGCATTAATCTCTCCTAATTCTATAACCGATACAAAAGCACACATTTCTAAAACGGATTGTTTTCTTTGCATGATGTGAACTGTGCAAAGCACTAGACCCTACTGGCTCTGTGTGGTTTCATTGTCTATACAATAAGTTCCCTCCTACTGGATGTTAATACACTTATGATTTGCGGTGCTATTTTTAGCTCAGACCACTGTGTGTTTTGATTGCTTTTGTTGTGTAGACCAACTCAAGCCTTTTAAATATTAGGTGCGGACGTAATTTGGACCTTTTTGTACGATATTTCCTTCAGTAATTCCAGGATATTTTTACAGACTACTGTGTCTTAAACATTCTGTGGGTGGTTGTTGATTCTAGCTCTCCTGGCAAGGCCCCACACTTACTTTGCAATTACTGTCGTATTGTCTTTCATAACCTGGTGGGAATTTTCCTTATCCTACAACCTGACTTTCACTCTGTGGTTCTAGAAATGTGTGTGTGTGTGTGTGTGTGTGTGTGTGTGTGTGTGTGTGTGTGTGTGTGTGTGTGTGTGTGTGTGTGTGTGTGTGTGTGTGTGTGTGTGTGTGTGTGTGTGTGTGTGTGTGTGTGTGTGTGTGTGTGTGTGTGTGTGTGTGTGTGTGTGTGTGTGTGGGTGTGGGTGTGGTCAGGTACCTTCCAGCCCGGTTGGTGTAATTTGTTGTGCTTGGCTGCACAGCCCGTGTGATCCTGAGCAGGACATGTGAACCCCATTGGCAAAGGGCACCAAGTTTCCCTCAGTCTCAGACTGAACCCTGCACCCCCGCCATTCTGGCCGCCTTCGACCTTGATCCTGTGGTGGGCGTGTGTGTGCCTGTGGGCAGCACTGAGTACGGGTGGCCAAGGTGCTCTGGGTCTGCCTCAGGAGCTACTGAGCTTGAGCCAGGCAGAGCAACCGACCGCACCCTGCCATGAGAAAACACTGCAAGGCTGCCACCTCCCTTCAAATCGGCCCGGCAGACTGTGCATGCGTACCACCAGGAAGCAAGGGAAACACCTATTTCTGTCCCAGCTGGGAAATAAGAGCAAGCAGTGAACGCTTCTTTTGCGTTCAGGCTGTATGGGAGGAAAGTTAACAAAACAAGCAGAGATAGTAGAGCGTGGAGAGCAGGGAGCTAAGCCTTGTTTTTACCACACCAAGAATAAATGAAAGTGACCATAATCATTCTATGGTGGTTCCCTATAGGGTAGAGATTGTTTTGCTATATTTTCCTTACTTGAAGTTAAGACCTATACGTGATTTATAGGCTTAAAAACAACTAACAATCATTACTTACAGTATAGTATGAGTTCCTGTACAGGCCTGCCTATTGATATGTTTTTAGGATTAAAAAGTTTGTTTGGACAGGAACCCACGCTCTGTTGAACAGCGGTACACAGCTTATTGATTCTGGCCAAACACTGGGCTCCTTACATTGTTTTATTGACGAAAACTTAATTTCTACAGTAACTGCTTTCCATGTTCCACTCTCAACATAGTTGAGCCTGCAGCTGATGATAAATGTTAGTGTGTGTGTGTGTGTGTGTGTGTGTGTGTGTGTGTGTGTGTGTGTGTGTGTGTGTCACCACACAGGAAGTAGAGGTTGTCATGCCCACAGAAAAGTGCTTTTTATTATTATTACTTAGACTAGATCCTTGCTCTAGATGGAAATTGCAGTTTGTGCGCTTTCGATGTGCTTGTGACTAAATTAGTCTCAATTCAATAGCTTGAAGTCTTCTCCCACCACTTTAAAAGAAGAGGACCAGTTCTCCCTCTGAGCCACGTGCGTCTGTGCAAAAAAGCAAGCAACACAGTACGGTTGCTTAGTTTCGTCTAATAATTTATCACACTGATTTGATCAAGACTACCCTAAAAGTCGGTGATAACTCAAACAGTGATAAATAGAGCTCATATCTGTTGGTTTTTGGTAGTTATTTATGGGAGATGCTGGGATTTAGCCATATCTTTGGATTCAGTGAGCTGACATGTCCCCCTGGCTCATTTCAGATGTTGTGTCTCTGTTTCTTCCGCTGCCTAATTCAGTTTTGTCCCACCGGTGTAGAAGGTATCTCATCCTGAAACCCACAGTGCATCAATCAAGTCTATTACTCTAACCTGAACAACTTGTACTCCTTGTTCCCTTCAAGACTGAGATAACGTAACCTATTCAGTTCGACTTCTACTCTGTTATTTGATATTCACTGCAGAACGCACTTCTTCTATTTGGAAGAAAGAGTGTGCGTGCATTTATTCAGTAAGATGAGAAAACACCCCCAAAAGACGACATCCTCCAGTCCCACTCTTTCAAAGAGCCCCTGCTGTTGGCTTTCATTTGAAATGGTAAACTAGGGAAGACACATGGGGGACGGAAGAGACTCTCTCTTCCCCCCCCCCCCCCCCCGTAAAGCTCCTTTCATTTCTCACCTTCTAACCCTTCTCTCTACACTGCAAAATAAGAAAGTTGCTAACATCTTTTTTTATACTGTATTTCCTTTTAATAATTGGCGTTATTTTGCCTGTGTATTTTACCAATGCAGCCAACATCACATTTTATTAATATTTGAATCACTTTATTGGAGTGTTCAACATAATTCTACTTTATGAATGATAGATATACAGTCATGTGAAAAAATTAGGACACCCATGCTAAAGTTGACTAAAAAGAGGAATAAAAAAATCATCTTTTGGAAATTGATCTTAATGCCTTAATTAAAAAAATGAGGAAAACTCCAATCTTCAAGGACACCAATTTTCTTTGTGAATGAATAAGGTATCATAAATAAATAAATGTTTTTCCTTAAAATACAGGGGGCATAAGTCAGTACACCCCTATGTTAAATTCCCATAGAGGCAGACAGATGTTTATTTTTAAAGGCCAGTTATTTCATGGATCCAGGATACTATGATCCTGATAAAGTTCCCTTGGCCTTTGGAATTAAAATACCCCCACATCATCACATCCCCTTCACCATACCTAGAGATTGGCATGGGGTACTTTCCATAAAATCATCTCTCAATGCAAATCAAACCAGCTATTAGGCTAACTGAAATAAAACCATGCCAATCTCTAGGTATGGTGAAGGGGATGTGATGATGTGGGGGGGGCTATTTTAATTCCAAAGGCCAAGGGAACTTTATCAGGATCATAGTATCCTGGATCCATGAAATAACTGGCCTTTAAAAATAAACATCTGCCTGCCTCTATGGGAATTTAACATAGGGGTGTACTGACTTATGCCCCCTGTAGTTTAAGGAAGAACATTTATTTATTTACGATACATTATTCATTCACAAAGAAAATTGGTGTCCTTAAAGATTGGATTTAATTCTTAATGTGGATCTCCACTCCCCTCCTCACTTCCTGCAGAACTCCTCTTTCCCTTTTATCTTTCCATATAAATCTGCCAGGTCATTTGTCCCTCTTGCCAGGACACACAGACACTCAAGGCCAGGTCTGGTTTTGGTCCACCTCCCTCGCATGTACGTGAGGATGTTTACAGGAAACCGACAGTGTGTTTTGACCCATTAAATACACTTCATAAAGTAATTCACTTAGGGATTGGGCCTGACCTTGCACATTAGACTGAGTCTGTTCCATGTAGACATGTTGGAAAGTCCACACACACATCATCTGGATCATCTGCACTTGGTTTCTGATCGTTTTATTCCGTAACTGTAGTTTATGAATGTTACTTGTTGTACAGATGCTGAGAAACACCAGGAAGTGATGTCATATATTTATGAGCTTTGATTAGTATAACGTTTCTCAGCTGTCCAGGGGATCGGCTTTGTAGAATTCCTGAGCTTTAGACAATCAGATTTGCTGCTTCACATTTACCTCGAGCGGTGTCTAACAATGCAGAGAGTTTTGATTTTATTTGCAGAGATTTAAGATATATTTTTCTCTGAGATTTTTGCCACCAGTGCAATAACATGTACTTCAGTCTTGTTTCATTTGTAGTGCTCAGAACATTCCAAAAATACTTTTTAAAATTTACAGCAATTTCCCTTTACAGAAACAATAAAACAAGTCTAGTTACTTCCATAAATTCACATCACATTTTTTATCGGGGAAACTTTCTACACTGGAATTATTCTTCATGAAATCTCAGACACATATATCAAAAAGTGGTCAACTAAAATGATAAAACCTGACACTACTAGAAGGAAGTGAGAAAATGTGGATTTTTGTGACGCCCAGGCTTCATCAATCATATAACTGTACTGTATATAGTATTACTCACTTCTAAATCCCCCCAATCCCCCCTCCATGGGGTCAGAGTAATTCAGATACATACACATGCATGTTCGGTCAAACACTGAGGGATCCACAGGATGGGGAGTAAATTTATGAAATCCTGAGTCACAACGGTTAGAGCCATTCTTTTCTGCTGCATCATGCACTTCCAGGAATACTATCCCCCTCCTCACCCCCTCATTAATGACTTGGACACGGTCAGAGGTATTTCATCACTTTAATGAGCAACATTTGTATATTCTTTCTTGTGGTACGCACACAACTGTTTGTTTTTTTCACGTTACAGTATTTGATGCCTAACTGCCTTTTAACGTAACGGCACTCTTTACACATGTAGTGGAATTTAGTTTGGGCACAAACGCCCCCCACTCACCAAACACACTCAGCCTGTCCAAGCAAGCCAGAGTGAACCTTCACTATGGTGTACACAAGTCAAAAGCAAGACTGCCCCCCTCAGGTTTCATCAGAGCAGCCTTTCCAACAGACCCTCTGCACTTAATGTTTGCAGATGGCCAACGACACGCGCCCCACATTCCCACCCCCCACCCCTCTCTCTCTTCCATAGTAGAGTAGTTACTCAACAAGGTTCCTGGCTGGTTATGGAGCCTGTCTCACAACCTGCCAGTATAAACCTCACCCCTCACCCCTCACCCCTCGGCCCAGCTCGAACCCCCCTGCCTTTCGTCTGACCAGACCAAATGGCCCAGAGAAAGCGTCAGGGGATCGGGCCCGCGGGTGGGGGGGCTGGGTGGGGGCAGAGAGCCAAATTACAACCATATTTCATCCACACTCTGCTGAGGCCCCCCGTCTTCCCAGAACACACACTGATGCACAGGGCTGTGTGCAAACATATACAGATGCGTTCTATACACATTCTCAAACACACACACACACACACACACACACACACACACACACACACACACACACACGGCTGCTCACATTTGGCATGGTCAAGTCACACTATTGGTATTTCAACCATGACAAGTATGTGGGGCTTGACAATTTGCGCAATCCTCGTAGTTCTGATACTTCATCAAGTGCACGGGAGGCGTTTTTATGAAGGATTACGAGAAGTGTTTTCCAGAAATGACACCATGTCATAACTCTTGACCAATAACTGCAATGTAGAATCCATGTCTTCATCCTAAGACAAGCCAAGAGGTTTTTTTTTTATTAATTACCTCATTTATTGTCTTGTTTCTTGTCATTATTATTATACTTATTTTCGTTTTGCTGTATCAGTTTTTACATTGGACTCTTCTCCTGGGCTAAGTCGCGTCTGCTGGCCTTTGTGTCTGGCTCTAGTGTGATGATGGCGGGCGTCCCAGTGTGAGCCCCTCTCCTCCCCATCCAGCCCCAGCCCAAGGTCTGGAACAGATTACATCTGATATTAAACACATGGCAGTTAGAAAGGAGGAAAAAAAAGGCGAGAGAAGAAAAAAGTTTAAAAAGGAAAAACAGAGTGGATTTGTCAACGAGTTCTCCTCGTACCTCCCCTCTCTCTGTCCTCAGCCCTTTGTCTCTCTTTGTCTCTTTCTCTCTTGAGTTTCTGGTCACTCCTGAGAGTAGCGAGAAGATCTTGGCAGTCTTGCTCTCAGATGCACAGACAGAGATGTAAGCTTATGATGCCCTTATTTTTATCCAGCCAACAACATGTCAGTGCATTTTTAACAGGGCAAGACATCTAAGAGGAGACCAATGGAGTGGCATGAATTCATATACAGGACCCAGTTCATGAGAAAAAAGCGCCACTCTTTAAGGCGCTAATGAGGATGAAGCTCCTCTCTTTGTCTCTTTCATGGAAAGACTTGAAGCTGTTTCCGCTGCCCGCTGACAGATGGTAGTAGTCTTGCACACATGCCCTGTCCTCAGTCTCCCATTAGAGATGTGGATCAGTGTGTTTCATAACCTAGCGGATAATGAGACCAGGGACTGAGATGGTATCAGGAGGAGCCTTGGTCTCCTGTTGCTTTGCC
The DNA here is from genome assembly GCF_031162955.1 of Sander vitreus. Classification (NCBI taxonomy): domain Eukaryota; kingdom Metazoa; phylum Chordata; class Actinopteri; order Perciformes; family Percidae; genus Sander; species Sander vitreus. The sequence continues at coordinate 31,637,241 of NC_135863.1, forward strand.
ACCGATCAGTCCAGAGGAATGTCGGCACACAGACGTTTTAAGGTGGATTGAGAACATTCCCCCCGACTAATTTCAGCTTTTTCCTGTGAGGGGTCCCATAGGGGAGTCGCCGCACCCCGACCCAGCAGGCTCTCTATCACTGAGACGAGCACTCGATCACGTCCTTGTTATCCCTTTTGTGTTTATACTCGGAGTCCTGCATGCTCTGAACAAACAGCAGGAGCAGCTCAGCTTGTTAGTGCTGAAAATACTGTACTCTACTATGGTGATTTTTTTTCTTCTCTTTTCTCCTCATGAATAAATGGCCTGTTTGATTGTTTTTTTTCCTCCCAGGTCACCTGCAGCACAGTCCCTATGGGAGGCCATGCTGACCAATAAACATAAAGAGGGGGTGATGGAGGTCCGTCGGCAACTAGTGGAAACGGCCAGTAAGGAGAAGCTGCCAATCAAGATGAGCATGGGTAAGACACTGAATGCCACAGATAGAACATAGGACACATCTTGTTTTCCGTTACATAAAACACAAAATCCAGAGAATACAAATTAATAAACATGACCTAAAGTAAAGGTGCCATGAGTGTAAATGTATATTCTTAGAGAGAAGTGTGTGTTTTGGAGCAGAACCATAGCGCCCCCTACTGAGATCCAACTTCTCTGCCTTGCTGTGTATTTGCCCATGTGGCCACAGAGGAAATCTGGACCACATGTTGGCTCTATTACACACACACACACACACACACACACACACACACACACACACACACACACACACACACACACGCTCCCTTGCACACACTTTGTTGTTCGTTAATGAAGCAAAATGGGGCTGAAGTGAGGGATAAAAATATGTGTAGGCACGCAAAAATAAAGTCATTACCTGCACAAGAATACAATGCCCTTGTGCACGTTCACCTTTACGCTGCCCTCTGACTCACATTGGTAATGGATGTACTACACACACACACACACACACACACACACACACACACACACACACACTGTGCTAATATGCAGGTTAGCATCTGGCAGAGAGGGAGGGGGTTAAATGGGAGGGGCATTGTGGTCCCTCAGCGCCTGTAATCTGTGAGGTAAAGAAGGTCTCGTCTCTCGTAACAAGCAGGTTGTAATATGTTGGGGGTCACACACACACATGCGCACACACCCCACACACTCTGCCAAGCATCTGCGTACACATGGTGGTTTCCTTTCACACATTTTTGCTAAACAGCAGTCCTTCTAAATCTGGATGGCTGCTACATTATGGATTTTTTTTAGACAAATGCACAACAACAAGAGACGGAGCTGCAGAAATAGAAGGAACAAAGAGATCGGGAGTGACAGCAAACGCAAGAAAGTATGAGGAAGGTGTTGCATTAAAGCTGCTCCCGCCTGCTGACTGACAGTCTGTTGACTTAATGTCTTTCTAGAGAGAGAGAGAGAGAGAGAGAGAAAAAAGAGGGCACTGTCCAACTCCTCACACACTGAACCTTTATACCCCCACTGGCAGAAGACCAGACTCCATGAAGCCCCCTGAGCTCCCAACACACCCCCCCCACATAGTTCCCATCCTGCTCACCAGCACCCCCGGCGAGATCTCAATCCATCATGCTCTGCTCATATGAGGCCAAAGTTGAACCCAGTAACACAAAACGCTTAGCATATAATACCTATCTGCTCTCTCAGTGCCCACTCACTCTCTAGGAGAGTACAATTTTTCCACTTGCAGCCAAACTCATTCTCAATCTGGTGGGTTAATGCAGATTACTGGAGAAAAATACTGGAGTATCAGGATACTGCAGGCCCTGCATTCTCACATACACACTGGACTCAACTTGGCTTCTTTTCATCTCATCAGGATAGGATCATCCAGAGAGAGACAGAGAAAATAATCAGTTTCTCAGAGCCTGAGTATGACCCATCAGGTTTCTCATAGCACACTAGGATGACGAAATTCCCTGTGTATGTGTGTGTGTGTGTGTGTGTGTGTGTGTGTGTACGTACTGTATGTGCTTGTGCAGAGTCCAGTGTTTATCTTGGGTGTTTTTGCTCATAGCGGGGAATTAGTTGGACAGCTTTGGTTTCATCGTCCGTAAAAGTGCGTTTATCTATTCATCTGTGTGTGTGTTTATGCATTGCATATGTGTGCGTCACAAGGTTATACAGTTTGTGTATATATTGTGTGCACCGATACTGCAGTGTAAATGAGATGTGTTGACAGGGACTTTCTTCCTGTGGTGCAGTCTGCTCTTTTAACAGCAGACAACCGATGGCATTCATCATTTTCATGCAGTGAGATCTCGAAGACAATAGTTTCAATGAGACGAGTATTCATGCTTAACAGTAGGGCTGGGCGATATGGAGAAAATCAAATATAACGATATTTTTGACCAAATGCCTCGATACCGCAACGATATTGTAGTGTTGACTATTGGTGCTTTCACAAAATATTTACACAATGAGATTTTTGATAAACAATCATCAGTAATGTGGATATAATGACTTAGTGGGTAAAGGCAAATAATAGAACAGTTACAACAGTCTGGTAAGTTCAGAAAATGACATCACTTTACTGTAATGCAGCCTTTAAAACCTGGAAAAGACTACACTTATGCCATATTACGATATCCAAAATCTAAGACGATATCTAGTCTCATATCACGATATCGATACAATATCAATATATTGCGCAGCTCTACTTAATAGGATCATCTCCCCTTTCTAATCTTAATTTAAATGACAATCGCAGTGTGTTTTGTTAAATGGCAAAAAAGGCTTTGCACATCATATAGTTCCATTTTGGCAATGAAGATAATTCTGTACAAACTGCTAGGACAAAAACAGCATTTTTTCCGTCGTAAAAGGTTTCATCTCAACATTGTACAAGCAAATGAAAGAAAATGTCAGCATAGATCACAATGTATGGACATTTATTGCTGTGGAAATACCACAGTGTTTACAATAATCAGTCAACCAACAGTGACATTATCAACTGTTTGATGTAAATCAGGTAGCAGCTCTTACAACAGTTACAGTATTGCCACTTTTAGTTATTCCAAAACCTTCTCACACACATTGCTGAACTCAAGTTTTTCCTATTGTTTTTTTAAGCATATAAGACAAAAAACAGTAGGAATACAACAACAGATCCATAATCTGATCAGATTTGATTTGTGATAATCACCGTTTAGTCCAGTGACTGGAGACAAAGTACTAGGAATGCACGATTCAGAAAATGTCACGATTCGATACTGATTTTTAGGCTCAAGATTCAATTCACAATCGATTTTCGATTCAAAAACAATTCTCAATTTAAAAAAAAACGATTCACAGCCCATGGATAGCTCAGTTGGTAGAGCAGGCACCCATATATAGAGGTCTACTCCTCGACGCTGCGGGCCCGGGTTCTACTCCGACCTGCGGCCCTTTGCTGCATGTCATCCCCCCCCTCTCTCCCCTTTCATGTCTTCTGCTGTCCAAAAAATGCCCAAAAACATAATCTTAAAAAAAGAAAAAGAAAAGACAGATTCACAGTATGTAAATGTAGTTACTTTTCCCATGTGATTGCAGTAGACATACAATTTAAAAAGAAATCGAGAATCGATTGTTTTGCACACCCCTACAAAGTACTGTTTTGAATTAGAGCTGCAAAGATTAATCGACTAACTATTAAATTAATCACCAACATATTTTGATAATCTCGTTGTACATGTGTATAATGACAATAAAAGGCATTCTATTCTATTCTATAATCGGTTTGAGTCATTTTTTTATGAAAAAAAGGAAAACTTCTCTGATTCCAGCTTCTTATTTTCTGTTTCTTTACTTCTCTGACAGTAAACTGAATATCTTTTTGTTGTTGAGTTGTGGACAAAACAAACACATCTTGGGCTTTGGGAAACACTGATCAACATTTTTTAGACCAAACAACTAATCGATAATCAAGAAAATAATCGACATACAGGTGAACAGATATTTTAATCTCCAAATCACTCCATACATTTTTAAAGGTCCCATATCATGCTGATTTTCAGGTTCATACCTGTATTTTGGGTTCCTACTAGAACATGTTTACATGGTTTAATGTTCAAAAACACTTGATTTTTCTCTCATTACATTTCTCATTTCCTCTCTGTTTGAAATGATCTCTTTAAGCCCCCCTCCCGAAAAGCCCCATCTGCACCGATTGGTCAGCGTTTCTGGGGTTTCGGCATCTGCGCTCTCTCTGCACCGTCACTGCAGCCGGGGAATGACTGTAACAGCACTGTAGTGGCACCTTCTACCTATATACAGTATAGTTGTGACATCACAACCGTACGGAAGTCCTGACGGCTCCTTTAAAGGCACACTTTCTGAATACGGGCTGTGTACATTTCTCTGTAAATTGAGCATTTTGATACTTTCACAATATTTATATAGCACTTTGACATGCTTTATAATAAAAAAAAGACTTGGAAAGCTCACTTTTTACAGTATGGGATCTTTTAAAGACACTTAAGAAGGTCTGAGTAATGTGGCGGTGTAGCTGTCCTGTTGCAGCCTGTGTTCTCCACTCCTGTGCAGTAGATTCTTGAACAGGGCCCCAACATGCATCCACAAATAAAAGCACCAGGACTTTCCTCATCTTAGAGTGCATAAATAAAAGTCTCTCAGCCTTCCTGTGTCCCCCATCCATGTAGAATTACTTATGAGGCTGTCGAGCTGCTGAGACCAGCCCCCACTCAGCCAAGCTGACATCAGACATCACTTAGCCTCTGAGTAACCCTGTGCACCTAGAATGCAAGTCATCTTCCAGAAACAGGACTAAATCATTGTTGGCCCCTATGCTTTTCTGCATTGTTGAGGACTTTGATCATGAGCTGGCCCTCAATTGCCACTTCTGCACATAAGGCTGAAATGGGCAGCAACTCAAACTGTTAAAAGCATGGGACTGAAAATGTGATTTGTTTTATGGCTGCATCTGCAATAAGTGCACAAAAGAAGAGTGCACATTAAAATGGCCAAATGATTCAGGTTTCTTCTGCTCTGATATCCAAAGAGTGACACAGTACTTTATATACCTAAAACCATAGGGCGCTGGTGAACAAAACAGACATGCTGATCATTGAAATAACTCCATATAGAGGGTTTTCACGACGAGTCATCAGACCCAAAGTTGCCATGTTGGAGGTACTCCGCATCACAACAAAGCACATGCACTGAAGTAGATCCCGCGAACGGCGTCAAGAAAAATGGTTAATTATTGCCGTGTTTTAGGTTGTACCAATAGGTCAGACCGAGAAAAACATTTGGAATATTATCGACTTCCAAAAGTTATTAAAAACCAGGGAGAGGAATGTCAGAAGTTATCAGTTGAAAGGAGGCGCTTGTGGTTGGCAAAGCTCAACCAGGATCTACGAGGGAAAACTCTTGTTCGGTCTTTGAAATGAAAAAAAAAAACAACTATTGAGAGTCACTTGGCTACACTTTGAGTATCACAATGATATCATACAGTTAAGGTTAGGTTGATTAAAGACGTTATTGCATTACTTACTTTGGCCTTCACAACACATTGGTCGTTAATGACTTGGTACTGCGTTTCCCTCACCCATCCACACACCATCTGGTTAAGGTCTTCCGTTGTGTATGGGCTCGGCGAGAAAACCAGGTAGTTGACTATAACGGGATATGCAACTGAAGGAATAATCACCGGGTCGCCATGGATCCAAGAAGAGGGAGCCAACTTGTAAGGATCTACACCGCCAGTAAACTGTAATTTCTCAAAATATCACGCCTTTTTTGTGGTCCAAGTCCTTCCATGCCTTTGCATCTTGGATGCGTTTTGATGAGCTTTTCTGTTGTTTAGACATAAAGTATTAAAGTATCCAAAGTGCACAATACTCCATTACTCCATTCAGTTGTTTACACCGAGTGCCTCCAATATGGCCGCGCATCCAGGTTACCGCCCAGAACGTGGCGTCGGTGAAAACCCTCTATTTCATGCACACATTATCTAATCGACTTAAGACTATATTCAAAAACATGTCATATACATGACGCTGGACCATCGTTTAACTTTTACTGAAACATAAAAACTTCAATGAACTCAATGGTATATCTTTCAATGCATTAAAATTACCTGAAAAACGGCGATAGGCATAAGATGTAATGGTGCCTAATGAAAACTGTTGTTTAAAGAAATGATAAAGCAGGCATGTAAAAATCAACTCAAGGCACAAGTACAGTGTATTCTTACATGGACAGTCTTCAGTCAGAGCCTGAAAATTAGAGCCCGTTATTCGTGCAGGAACACCCTTGTCTGAAGCCATAGCTCAGCTGACGGATCGTCTCCCTGAGATTCATTTTGCATCTGGCAACAAGATGCCTGAGGAATCACAAGTGTGGGCAGTTTAGTGCCACAGATAAGAGCTAAGGCTTTGCCAGGGCTGTTTGATTGTGTAATGGAGAACAGGCGTTTGTGTGGCTTTCTTGTCTTAAGTTATATTTTGTCTAACATGTTCTCGCTCCGGGCCAGATGTACTAACGCTTTTGCGCCCACTTCAGGCATATTTGTTTCGCAACGTGCGTGTAAAAGCATGGCGAGGTATGTACAAACAGGCCGCACTGAGGTAAAAGCGCAGACTGCCTGTCGCGGGGACTGAAAACATAGACCGTTAAAGAAATGGACCAACAGATCCTGTTGCTCTGGACGGAGACCATTGACATATATATAATGGACCAACAGATCCCGTTGCTCTGGACGGAGACCAGTGAAGTCTATTAGAAGCACTTTTCGGTGATGGCTGAGCGTTACTGAGCAGCCTCCAACTGAGCTTGAAGACGTAGATGTGACGTGAGCAACCTGTCTGAAAGTTGGAAGTCTTCTGGTAGCTGTGCCAAGAGAAATCTCAATCATTCCCAATCTTGCAGAGATGGAGAGCGTAGGTATATGTATAGAGATAACATAGGCAGGCTAATTATTGCTAACTAAAATGCTAGTTAACATTAGTAATTAAACTTAAACAGCTAATGTAAGTCCAAACTGCCTGCGTTCTTCTCTTGTACTATATGGTAATTTCTCTACTATGCGACAGTAAGTGGTTATGACACAATCTTTAGCCTATTTTTACAAAAACGTCTGCTACGGAGCCATAACGTGAGGTACAAGGTAATGGAGCCTTTTATACATTGTCGTGTTTCTTTAGAAATAAACAATGGACAAATAGTCTTTAAATGCTTCAGATGTAAAATGTAAATGGACTGTATTTATATAGCGCTTTTCTAGTCTTAACGACTACTCAAAGCGCTTTGACATAGTACAGGAACCATCCACCATTCACACACATTTACACTCCGATGGCGCAGCATCGGGGGCAACTCGGGGTTCAGTGTCTTGCCCAAGGACACTCCGACATGGGATTACAGGGCCAGGGATCGAACCACCAACCTTCCGATTGGCAGGCAACCGCTCTGCCACTGAGTCACAGCCGCCCCGTAAAGTAAAGTTATTCGCTGTCAAAGTGGCGCCAAAATGAATGGCAGTCAATGGAATGCTAACGGCGGGGGATGGCTTGGTAGCATCAAAATGGCGCCATAGGAGGTTCGGGTTGTGAGGAGACACTTCCCCCGTTGACGGAGACCAGTGAAGTATATTAGAAGCACTTTTCCGGTGATGGCTGAGTGTTACTGAGCAGCCTCCAACTGAGCTTGAAGACGTAGATGTGACGTGAGCAACCTGTCTGAAAGTTGGAAGTCTTCTGGTAGCTGTGCCAAGAGAAATCTCAATCATTCCCAATCTTGCAGAGATGGAGAGCGTAGGTATATGTAAGGAGATAACATAGGCACAGGCTAATTATTGCTAACTAAAATGCTAGTTAACATTAGTAATTAAACTTAAACAGCTAATGTAAGTCCAAACTGCCTGCGTGCTTCTCTTGTACTATATGGTAATTTCTCTACTATGCGACAGTAAGTCCCGGGGTTATGACACAATCTTTAGCCTATTTTTACAAAAACGTCTGCTACGGAGCCATAACGTGAGGTACAAGGTAATGGAGCCTTTTATACATTACAGTGTTTCTTTAGAAATAAACAATGGACAAAATAGAGTCTTTAAATGCTTCAGATGTAAAATGTAAATGGACTGTATTTATATAGCGCTTTTCTAGTCTTAACGACTACTCAAAGCGCTTTGACATAGTACAGGAACCATCCACCATTCACACACATTTACACTCCGATGGCGCAGCATCGGGGGCAACTCGGGGTTCAGTGTCTTGCCCAAGGACACTCCGACATGGGATTACAGGGCCAGGGATCGAACCACCAACCTTCCGATTGGCAGGCAACCGCTCTGCCACTGAGTCACAGCCGCCCCGTAAAGTAAAGTTATTCGCTGTCAAAGTGGCGCCAAAATGAATGGCAGTCAATGGAATGCTAACGGCGGGGGATGGCTTGGTAGCATCAAAATGGCGCCATAGGAGGTTCGGGTTGTGAGGAGACACTTCCCCCGTTGACGGAGACCAGTGAAGTATATTAGAAGCACTTTTCCGGTGATGGCTGAGTGTTACTGAGCAGCCTCCAACTGAGCTTGAAGACGTAGATGTGACGTGAGCAACCTGTCTGAAAGTTGGAAGTCTTCTGGTAGCTGTGCCAAGAGAAATCTCAATCATTCCCAATCTAGCAGAGACGGAGAGCGTAGGTATATGTAAGGAGATAACATAGACACAGGCTAATTATTGATCACTAAAATGATAGTTAACATTAGTAATTAAACTTAGACAGCTAATGTAAGCCCAAACTGCCTGCGTGCTTCTCCTGTACTATACGGTAATTCCTCTACTATGAGACTGTAAGTCCCGTGGTTATGACACAATCATTTTTACAAAAACGTCTGCTACAGAGCCATAACGTGAGGTACAAGGTAATAGAGCCTTTTATACATTGTTGTGTTTCTTTAGAAATAAACAACGGACAAATAGAGTCTTTAAACGCTTCAGATGTAAAGTTATTCTCTGTCAAAGTGACGTCAAAATGAATGGCAGTCAATGGAATGCTAACGGTGGGTGAGCGCTAGGTAGCATCAAAATGGCGCCATAGGAGCTACGCATTGAGGAGAGAGGCTTACCCCCTTGACTGAAAATGGCAAATTGCGCTTTTCCGTGTCATGCCTATGCATTCACGGGAGGGTGAAGAGGAAAGTGGGAGTTTCCCATAAAGAGATGGGAGGGGAAGCGTAAAGTGCGCCTAATTATGTATTCCGCGGTACGTACAAAAACCGCCCGTGAAAGCGCGCCTCTATTTTGCGGTAAATATGGCAAGTCTGCACTCAGCCGTATCATAGCACCAGTACTTAACGCTTTGCTACAGCGCAATGTACGGTATAGTGGGTGGAGAAAGGCGCTGATTAGCCAATGAACTGCAGGTTTGGTAAATACAACGTAAACTGAAGTATCACAGTGTGCGCTTTCTGCTGGTTGGCCATGGCGCTGATAACGCTACATTCGCAAATGTACGTACATCTGGCCCTCAGTCTCATATGATCTATGATCTGATCTAAAGTCGGATTATATTTGGCCCACAGTGTGCCATTCTTCTGGTTTCCTATTCTCGGGAGGAATTATGCTTGGCCCTAGCTTTGGACATATTTCCTGGTTCTGTGCTGAATTATGGTTGGCACATCAAACTCAGCGAACCATGGATTTTATGGCTGGATATGATCACAATAGAGCTTTTCAGGTTTTTGAATATGTCTGGACTGAAGCTCATTCTTCAAAAATACTTTAATTTCAGCAAGAAAGTTAATTCCCTTATGAAGTTACTTATTTCCCAACAGAAAGCTATTTCACTATCAGGTTTACTTATCAGCTGCTCTGAAAATTAGTTTTTTGTTATGACCTTCCCTGGATGATTCTCTCCAAAATTTCTTTCCGAAAATATTTCACACTCCTAGACTTTATCCAGTTAAATTAAGTTAAATAGATGGGTTGCAAGACTTCATATAGTATCTAGTATTCTGGAGATTTCTGCTCCATTTTGTATCCTGCCTGTCCGTTTCTTTTCCAGTCATGTGTTTGGCCCCGCTAAAGAAAACATTGGCCATGTAGTCCAACATGAAATACTCCACATCTGGTGCTGGTTCAGAACATCAACATGAAGAAGTAGGCTTTATGGGGAGTTAATGTGTGCCCCCTCTCTGTCCCAACCCCTGACACAGCCCCTCGTACCTCCAGGCCACCCTGCACACCCCCCTTCTAGCCCTTACACCTTTTACTTTGCTCTTCCTGTGTCTCTGTGAATCTTCGTGGGAGGGGCCGACTAAATCTAGTCTCTCTCTGCTGCCTCTATAAATGTTGAGAGAAAACCTCTTGATTTGCTTACTAGTCGCACACAAGACGGGTTCTCAAGGGCTCTTATCAGTGTTCCTGCACCTATGCTACAGTATATGTAGACATACTCATTGATGTTGAGTCGTCTACTGTGACTCATGTAAGCATCTCACTGAAAACTCTGGCACATATAGAGAATATGGCTTCCTGTCTGGCACAGCCACATGCACACATACACACTTCTCTCGCTTTCTCCCAGCCTGTGGAGTTTTTGCTCATTAAGAAAATATTATGGTCTGTCTTGGTATCATCTCATTCCCCTTTCTGCCCTAAGCCCAGCGTGCATGCGTGCGTGCCTTGCAACCATGTAGCTTTTCATGGCACACAAAAGACCAACAGTCAAGAGTACAGTTGATGATGGGATTTTAAAAACTGTACCGATGCACTTTGACCAATATTGATTGATGAATTTGTGATGGCTCCCCAGATAATAACAGGAACTTCTTCCCTCCTCTCAGGCCGCGTGACCCCCGAGCAGCTGTGCTCCTACATGCAGCTGTTCCGGAGCAGTTGGGGGGCGTTAGAGAGTCACTGCGGGGTGCTCCAGCTGGGCCTGGCCACGGCCCAGACACTCGGCCACCCCAGCCTGCCCCGCTGGGATGCCTGCCTGGCCTTCGAGAGGCTGCTGCTGCAGGTCCGTACTCATTTTACACAAACCTATTATCCATATGTGTTAAAGGCGATGAAAAGTGAAAAGTCTCAAAATGGGATATCCAGCACAGATGCAAGCAATTCTCTTTTTTAATATTAAAGGAGTGTGGATCATATAACTTGAAGAATGCATGCCCGTTTTTAAAATTGTATCCAAAATGGTGTTACGCTGACCGAATTAATTAGAAAAGCAGAACATTCACTCGCAATTTGTAATTAACTTGGCAATTATTCTTGCACATCTTTCCCTTCGGGTAAATATTTTATTACCGATGCTCAGCAGGTAAGTGGGTGCTTGTGGTTCGCTAGATGGCGGCCAGAATGTTGTGTTAAACTGACAGAGACAGAAAAAAAAACCCTGCAGATTCCTCTCCTTCATAAACAAGGTCAGTTGTGTTTGCAGGAAAAACATTCAAATCCAGTAAACACAGCGAAAAGCAGCAGATTTTCCATCATGTTGTTTACAGGCTTTTTAGTTCAGAGGAGGAAGAGGTCTAGTTTACGGGGGCGGACAGAGGCGGATGTACACGTGTGTTTGACTGTGGAAAAGGTCAGAGGGCAAGTCTGATGGAGAGATGAGAGACGAGAGGCTAAGGATAAATCAAAAGCCAGACCAGCCAGTCAGCACATCAGGTCTTTAGCAATGATCTGAACTGATATTTTAGGACATTTCTTACACACAGAGCATCGTTAACAAATATTAAAGCCATTTCCTCCCCCTGTTACCTTGCTATTTTCAGTGAGTCGCTTTATATTCCTGAAGCTGTAAAGCAAGCTGCAGGACAGCAGAGTATTTAGGAACTTATTCGACTAAATCACGGAAAAATAAAACAAGCTCGCAGCAGTGCCCCGTGCCAAATTGGAATTTGAAAACAACCTCATAAACCTTGGTCCTCAGCTGGGGCCATCGTTGGTTTATTAAATAAAGGAAGAAGACTTGAGGGCTTATAGTCGCAGCATCCATTTACTTAATGACTCCACTTTGATCCGCTACTCCATGGTTGTCTACTATACCTGGATAAGTCATAGTACAACTTTCTCACCACTCTTTTGTAGTTTGAGTCTGGCTTTTTAGGTGACTGTGTCCTCAGCTGGAACTGGGTCTCGTTAAACTGACGGTGACTTTGTTAATAACAGACTCGTTGTTGGATTTAGCATCAGGATAGTGTATATATAGCACTTGGCGTGGGTTGAAAATGACATTCTTCAAGAATCAAATCTCACAATCAAGCCTTGAGGGCGATGCAAGAGTTGGTGTTTGCAATCAAAACGGGCCCGGGGTTTTATTGAGGTATTAAGGGAAATGAGTTGTGTGTCCTCTGTGCCCCCGTCTGTTTATTTAATTTCCATGTGAGTCTTCTGCTTTGGCTCAACATGGACCGAGAGAAGTTAATTACATTACAAAATTGCGGGATGAAATGCCTTTCAGCTCTGGCCTGGCGGTTGGGCCGTGTTTGCTCTGCCTGAGTGTGTGAGGGCTGCTGTGGATACGACTGGGCAGTGCCGGACGCTCCATCGCTGGTGGACAGTGGGAGTTAATTTAGGCCAACCGCTCGGTGATGTTATGTGGAGCCGTGGAGTGGGCAGTTACTGTACTGAGGCAAAAGGCCATTGAGTTCAGGGCCTAGCCTAGTTCATGCCTTTCCAAACGGTTACGCACACACTTTACTGCTGTATAATAAATACTGTATAATAATACCTTTTTTTGCTCATGAGGTAATGCTTAAATATACTTACATAAAAAGCTCTTCGTAAATGTACTGTGCTTTTGCAGAATTTGTAATGGGGGGCCTTTACTTGAAAGGCAATATACCTGTGAGGGTATTGCAGCTGGGAGGTTAATATGATAGGGGCACAAATGTGGTTATGGAGGTTGACATGTTAGTTGGACGGTGATTTAAATGTGGTTAGTGTGCTACTTGCTGTTTATACTGACTGTACGGAGATTGCTTGAACGATTACCTCCTCAGTATAGCACTTATATTTGTGTGAGAGGGCCAGATATCTTCTTGGCTGGCACTGCCACCCTGCCTGCACTTACTACGCCCCCCCTGCCCGCTGCCCTAGCTGTCTGGCATGTAACTGTGTTACGGTCTGAATGGGTGAGATTGAGCGGGCTTGGTCCAGCTCCAGCCCGCAGTCACAGAATGTGTATGCTAGACGTGTTCAGTGCCGGACAGGGGGTGGTGCAGCCAAGGCAAAAACTCAACAGACTCCCTCTTTCACCTCTTTCAACATCCCAGACACACTACTTTCACATCAACGGCCCAGCCAGAGCCTCTACCTCAACCAACTAAACACGTACACTACTACTGTACATCCCTCCCAGAGAGAGCTGACTCAGGACAAGTTGCAACTGCATTTTTTGTTTGTTTGTAATGGCCAACTTTTTAGGGCTAGTATTGTGTTTGTTCGTGCTGTGCAGCCTACTGTTCATTAGTCTGTCACATCACTGAACACAGTAGTGATGACAGCAGTGCAGTAGAGAGGAAGCTAACCTCTCTCACCCCGGCCTGTTGCTTTACTCTGCTGGGATTAGCAGGGCAGGCCTCTGCAAACAGTCAAGCTCCGAGTTATTACTGGTCACAGCGCGGCCGATTGTCTCGTTCTGCCATGAGTCACTCAAATAGCCTGCCTGGTCCTTATCTCTGTCTCTGCTGTGTGTTTGTGTTTTAGTCTGAAAAACTGTATATAAATAAAAAACAAGCTGTGAATGAACCCAAACTTAATTACCTTGACATTAATTTACAGAAGTGGAAAAATGCTATATATATTTAAACTAGGACTGCACGATATGAGTAAAATATGCGATTTGAAATAATGTTGTTGAATATCGCAATAATGAATAGTACTCGCGATACATAAACAAAAATAAAAATGTACTCAGTTCTGCATTTCTGCTGCTTTCAATATTCTGCTAAAATTCAACAAATTGCTTGTTGAATTTAAAAACCAACAAAAGGAAATCATTTCCAACATTCTGTATGGACAAATTGAACATTATATTGATTTATAAAAGGCAACACTAAAAAGAAGAGTGGCATTAGATTTTATGTTACATTTTAAAGTGCAGTTTTCTACTGATATTTTCTGTCAACTAACACACCAAAAAAAATGTTATGACCGTTTTATGTCTATCGCGATATGTTGCAGCCTTTCGCAATGTGTATTTTGCGCCTGTTGATATTGCGAAGACTATAAAAAAAAACTATGTATTGTGCAGCCCTAATTTATACAATGAAAAGTGTTCATTTGTCCTCATTATTTAGCTTCACACAAGATAAAAATCCAAATAAATCATTCTGAAAATGACAGCATCTACTGGGGCAACCAATTAGAGGTATGTACTTGTTACTTAGTATCCAAATTGATAATCAGCTTTGTTTGGCTTCCATTCTCTAGGTGTCAGTATTATAGCCCAACAGATTTTTAAGGAGTTCTCAATCTCTCAATCTCATGACAATAGATCGGTCCGTATTACATAAACACATAACCCAAACAAACAGTCTTCCTATAGAGACCCCCCCCCCCCGTGTATATATATATATATATATATATATATATATATATATATATATATATATATATATATATATATATATATATATATATATATATATCTCTTCAATAAGCTAATAGCGGCCAATATCGGTCCAGCTCTTGTCATGTGCAGTGCCCGAGTGAGTCCGAGGAGAATCAGCTCTCATCGTGTGTTGTTAGGGTTAGTTTGTTTTTCACACAAGACGCAAGGCGGAGAGTGAGAACTCTCACGCTCAGGTAAAATTACAATGTACGTCTCTACGTCACTGCTGCCAGTGTTGGTGTTCTCTCTGTGTTTTGGTCTTTTTGGGTTGAGCACATTTCGGTCCAGGTCTAACTATATCCTCGGATCTGTTCAGATTAGGGCTGCTCGATTATGGTAAGAAATCCTAATCAAGATTATTATGGTCAATATTGAAATCACGATTATTTAACACGATTACTCATTCTTTTGTTAAGATGCTGCAATTATTGAACTTAAAAAAAACAGATAAACAAAAACAAAACAGTTAAACAGTGAAAACACCTTGAACTGCAAATCCTAATGTGCAAAATAATCGTTTTTCTCGATTACTCTGTTAGGAACCGAAATCGTAATCACGGTTCAAATTTTGATTAATTGCACAGCCCTAGTTCAGATGGGGCCTGACTGTCTTCAAGATGAGTGCCAAGTCTTTTTTTTTTGTCATACTCTTGTTTTGCTCTGTTTTGTGTCCATATCTGTTGAACTCTAGTGAGTGCATAGCCAGGTTGGAGCCTGGTGACCCACATACTTCATTACCCCCCCCCCCCCCCCCCAGTACAGTGTCTCTATGTGCTGCCCTAAAGACTCGTGACCCTTCACCGCTATCCCTCCTGGACACACAGCGACCTGTAGATGCTCAAACCTGCAGGTCTGCCAGTAGCCTGACAGTAACCCCTGTGCCGTAAGCTGTAAGAAGGCACGCCAATCCACTAAAATACTTAACATGCAGTTATATATGTAACATCTGGATTGCATCACTTCTAATGGCGACAGAAGAAAAAATGTTGATATTGGTCCTAAGCAACTTTCATCTTATCTGAGCTGCATGCCACAGACAGACAGACAGACAGACAGACACACAGGCGGGCTTTAAGGCTGTAATTGGGCTTTCCCCAGAGGTATGGAGCCTGTCCCCACATCCCAGACATTCCCCTTTATTCTCCATCTCTGCTGTGTCCCTGTTGGGAAGGGTGTGGGGGGGTTACTGTGTTTTGCTGGAGATTGTAACAAACTGGTGTGAATGACTCCAGGGCACTGCCCTAAGATGTCCAGCACTGACCCTCTCCACTTCCCCACTGTTTAACAGCCTCACATCTGGACTGACCTGGACTGACCGTCTCCTCATCCATCCACTTTCAGTACCATATATACTCCCCTCACAATACAGCCCCAGTGTATCCTCTCTGAATCCCTCTCAACCCCTGGAGCAACACAGAACGAGCCACAGGAGGTTCAGGATCAACTCCTGTCTGTCTTTTGACAGAGTGGCCTCTCCAGGCTCCCTCCTATCGTCTTCTGCTCATCTCTTTTCTCCAAACCAAGCTTTATCCTGCACTTCCCTTTAAATATTTCAAGCTTACCCCCGTATCTCTTATGTGTTCTCCAAACATACGCCTCGCTCTAACATACACACACATGCACAACATAAACTCCTGTGCTCCGCTTAAGTCCACGCCACTGAATTTTGTAGCATAACAAGCCCTCTAAAACTGGAGGAAAATGCAGAGCTGGAAGAAAGTTGGGTTTATCAGAAGAGTCGGTTATTTACCTATCTCTTCCTTCCTGTGTTTAGTTGAAGAGGATTACTGTGGGAGAGAGGAGCAGTGATGGAGTTCACTCCCAGCAAGACCCAGGAATAGCCCCCATCTGAAGCTGCAACCCCCCCCCCCCCCAACCCCCACTCAGCACCAGTGCCCTGAGACGGCTGTGTTTACATTGTTCAGCACAGCTCAGGCCTAATGTACTATCTGTTTAATAGGCAGAGAGAGGCCTGTTTATAGAGAGGGACCTTTTTAACAGGAGGTGATGGGCTGGTAGGCCAGAGGGCAAGACCAACTCATCTCACTTCCTGTTATCATTACCTCCCTTCTCTCAGGCAGATAGGTGCTTGGCTCGCTCCGCTTTCTGCATTATTTATCCCTAATTGCCTTCGCCATCCTGCTGCCTGTGATTGTGCTCAATCTGTCTCTCGAGGAAAATGGAGGAACACAAGGAGGCTCAATCAAGTCGCCTCATAATAAACCTCAGTGGCTCCACTTTCTCAGCTCAATAGTAATTTGCATGTGCTGCATTTTAAATGTTCTACTAAGCATCTTTCTACTAAATCTATATATCAGCCCACTGAACTGAAACTTTATAGGAATTGCTTTGGTGTTAATAGCTGTAGCGTTATAGAGCTACAGCTCTCTGAATGTTAAAGCTGAGGGAGTAAGATGGGCTCCTAAGGGTTCAATGCACTAAACATTTTCTCTTCTACTTAAAGCGGCCTCTTCTCTCCGCTGTCATTGTTCTGTATTGAGTCAGAGTTGCATTCGCTGCATTTGCGCATCTGTGGGTGTTTTTTTATACTAGCCTCTATTGTTTACTGTGGCTGTTTAACTGTGGAGTCAAAACCCATCTCGTCAGGAGGATTTTTCATGTGGCCTGGAGTTTTCCCTCACGAATGTGTGTTTGAAGGTTCTGCAGGATTTCCACTGAATGTTTTTCTCAGCCTCGGCCAAAGTTTTTTTTTTTCTTCTCTTCTCACACTCGCACACACCCAAACTTGCAGAATCAAAATGGTTGATCTTTTTTGGAGATCATCCATGTTGCTTTCTCCACTTAAGCACACTTTAGCCAATTTGGAACTCTTGTTTCACTGAGCTGCATTGTCATCTCCCAGTGTTTGGGCGAGGTGGTCTAGGGAACATGATCAGAGGGGACCACTAACACTCTCTATCCCCGGTGAATCAGGTCAGTGTGGTCTGCTGACATGGCCTCCTGGCGTCAGTCTACATTTGAGCATGCTCCAAAAAGACACCACAGACTGGGGAAAATCCCACAATGTCCAGCATTCACCCGTGGACTGTTAACAGGGAAGGCTGTAGAAAAAGCTAACCATCAGGGAAGGTGGCGGTGGTTGCAATAGACCCAACAATGACCCAGTGTCCCGGACGGAGCTGGCCAACGAACCACTTCATACCTCTATATTCCTCTGACTGGCACACGACCCCTTACTTCGTTTTAACATGTCACTGCTTACTGTTTATATTCCTTTTTTTCCCCACAATGTACTGCATCTGAAACTATAGCCAGATGTGCTTGCAAGAATGTGTGTGCGGGCATGTGCACATTCATGCATTCATGCGTGTGCATCCTTTTAATGTGCTTATTCTGGTAACAGTGTCTCAACTTTCTGTTGTCACAAACAGGCTCTCTGTTCCCTGTAGAAAAGCTCCACCTCAGGACAGATTAACTATCAGGTCATCTGTCACTACCTGCTGAGCACAGGCCAGGGGGTGTCACGGCCCACGGCCCACAGGACATGTGTCTTTGTGTCTGTATGTCTGATCTGAAATAGAGACAGAGAAACATTCCAGGACCTTTTAAATGTGTCTTCTTTAGATACTGATTGACCCCTCTGAGCCAGATTACAGCTTTGTTTTAGCCAGGTTGCAGATTTCATTGTGATTGATCAGATAAGAGTGAAGAGTATATTAGTGGCCAGTAACAAATTGAGAAACTCTACCGCCGGCACTCGCAGAGGTAGCTTCTTTTTTTCCCAGCGCTGCAGATGACACATGACAGTCCAGTCCCATGCTTGGTTGACCGATGATGAATGCTCAGTGGACGGTAGTCTCTTAGAACTTGGCCGGTTTCCTGCTGTCCTTTTAGGACCAGTGGTGGAAGAAGTATTCCGATCCTTTACTTAAGAAATGTACTAATGCGACACTGTAAAAATAGTTAGAAGTAAAAGTATGTATTGAAAATGTTACTTAAGTAAAACTATGCAAGTATCATCAGGAAAATGTACTTAAAGTATTTAAAAGTCAAAGTTCTCAATGCAGAAAAATCCTCACATTTTAGAAACTGGAAACGATCCAAACAGTTCTGTCACTCAGCTAAGTGTTAAATCGGCTAATCATTTCAGCTGGACTTGTAGGCCATTATATTGTTGGATACTTTAATTTATAATAAAACATCATATTTTAGGCCTTCATTGGATAGGACAGCTTATATATGAAAGGGGGGAGAGAGAGAGAGAGAGAGAACATGCGGGAACCGAACCTGTGGCCGCTGCGTCCAGGACTAAGCCTCCGTATGTGGGCGCACGCTCTACCTGGTGAGCTACCCAGGCGCCGGAACATTGTATTTTATAAACTACTTAACTCTTAATTTGTAAAGTAACTAGTAACTAAAGCTGTCAGATTAATGTAGTGGAGTAAAAAGTATTTATCAATTAATATTTCTTTCTGAAATGTAGTGGAGTTGAAGCAGAAAGTGGCATGAAAAGAAAATACTCAAGCATAGTAGTACAAGTACCTAACATTTGTACTTAAGTACAGTACTTGAGTAAATGCACTTAGTTACATTCCACCACTGTAGATGTAGATAGAGGACACAGTAGATTAGTAGTGCCCCCTACTGCCGAGTCTGAGCAAGGCCTTGCATCCTGTAAACAGAGATGAATGGGGTAAGGTGGGGGAGGTAGGAGTGACCCCCTCAGGTCGTGGACCAAAGGTGGGACAAGGACTCCCCTTTGTTATATAGTGTGTAATTGTACCCGTCTGAAACCCCAGCTCTGCACCTCCTTCTATCCTCTACCCCCACCCCTCTGTTCGCTCATGCCCACCCTGCAGACCACCTTGTCGCCCCCAGGGATTTTGCCCAGTCACCCAAAGGGAACGAGACTGACCAATCACCATGGTAACTAAGCAGGGAGGGTCAAACCGGGTCAATCAGAGATAGTCTCTTGCCACCCTTGCTCTGTCATTAATTACCCATAGTTCCCTGGGGCACCGCTCCATGTGTAACCAAGAGGCTGGATCCAAGCGGTTGATCAGGTGGAGCATTTGTTTCATATGTGTATCTGTGACAGGGTCAGTGTTGTCTTTTAATACCAGCCAAGTGAGTGCAGCACCTCTGACAGTGTTTTTTTTTTTTTGGAAAGTGGTGTGTGAAATGGAGATGTCATGTTTGTAATAATAACTCAAATCTACCCTACGGGGTGTTTCAGGGACCTTTGTCTCTAAAGGAGAAGCTTTATTTGATTAAATGTTTGAACGGTTCACAGTCCATCACCCAGAGCGAACAGACCCCCAGTCCGCTCCTAACTTTTAATGTTTCAATGTTTATAGGTTGTGACATTGTTAGCTGTATCTGGTTTTGAGCTCAGCTCTCAACTTGAGCTGGTATTTGCATTTGTTAAGAGCTATGTGGACGAGAAAAATGCCTACAGATTCCCTTCTTTTTTCGTGTTTTGGCAAGGTTGCCTTTTGTTGTTCTTGGAATCATCGTGTATGAGCTAGAAATGAAACTCATCTGTGGGGGGATTTTTAGAGAGCGGACTCCACTAACCTTGTAACGTGATTGACATCGGGGTGCAGAGAACAGGGAGATGCCCCCCAGGCTCTCTGCTGGGCTCTGGAGGTAGTTAAATAGCCTTCGGTCATCCTCTCATTCTATTTGATTTGTATTTTCTGTCTCGGTTTTGAATTTCTTTATTCTTGGTGCTTTTCCGTCCGTCTTTCATCTCTCCACACTTTTATCTTTCATTATTAATATCATTGGTTTTGTGTAGATTAATCTCATTATATCTGTGTAGTCTTGATTTGGAGCAGAAGGGTGTATCTGGTACAGCAGTGCCAAGGACTGTAGCCTGAGCCTCATGCTCAAACCTCCTGTAAGAGACTGAAACCAGAGCGGCCGATGTGAACGTGTACGCATCGGGAAAATATTTGTGAATGGATTTGTTAGTGCCTCAGAACAGTTGCCAAAATACTGCATATGTTTAGTGCAATTATGACAAATAGAGAATGATTGCCCTCATGTTTGCTTGATACGGCACACAGAAAGATGTAATTTTTAATGTGCTACACATGACATTTATACGTAGAATGTGTTGAGATAACTAGAACATGTGGGCTATTGTACAACAGTGCTCTTTTGACTTTTGTTGAAAAGTTTCCACCGCCTGTCACGGTGTATTGAAGCCCAAACTAAGCTGTTCCAGCCTTCCACGCTACATTTTATCCAATAGGCAAACTTGATTTGAAAACATGCAAGGGAAAAAAACCTCACTAATTCCTGTGTTTTCCCGCTCTAGCTTTCATCTGGGGTGAACTCATATGGCCCACTTTTCTTCTTCTATTGTTCTAAGCTTGGTGTACTCGGAGACACATGTGGGCCTGTTTGTCCCCGTTTTCATGGAAATGGGAAAAGGAATAAAGTAACCCAAAACAAGCACCAATGCCGAACCGCTAATTATGAGCGGGAGGAGGGATGGAGGGGCTGGAGGAGGAGGAGACTGGTTTCTCATAAGCCAGCCATGTGACCCCTCCTCCCAATCTCCTGCTCCTTAACTCTCCATCTTCTCCACCCCACTGTTTTTCTTTCTTCTGTTCTGAGTTATTTGTGCTCCCTCTTTCATGTTTGCGCCGTGTGTCTAAACATCACAGCTCCTCTCCTCTCATAACTACAGACGTGAGGGGCGTTATCGACAGTGACGAGGTTTATGGCCCCTTTACGTACATGCTGGGTATTGTGTCTTTGAGAGGCATAATGAATTATGCCTTTTGTGATTTGATGAATGTGTGTGTTCACTTTGGGTGGTCATGTTTTTTGTTGCAATTGCCATGAGCTTTCAACTTATTTCCAGTTGCTCATTGTGGTTATTAGGCATTTGTTTTAGAGAAGCGTCGACTCAAATGACTCATTCAATACATACTGCACATCTGGCTGTGAGGATCACAAGTTCAGATGTCCTCATTCACGCTGCCCCAACTGCTACTCCACATCCTGTCTCAAACATAACAATACAGAGGTTCAACTGCAGAATCCCATTTTGATTTTTGCAAGTTTGCGTTACTGCAGTCTGCAGTTGGCTGACTCTGCTCATACTCTGTGTTTTCTTTTTTCCATTTCTTTGAATAGACAAAACTTTTGCTATAAAGCATTTGGTCAAATGTGCCATAATATATTACCAAATCAAACAATTTTGTACATGACTGGTTATAATGAACACAAATTCCTTAAGCCACGCTGTGTTACCAGTTAGGTACACCCAGCTAAATCTGATGTTATCCAATACAGAAGCCCTGCAATAAATCTTACATTTATGAAGCATATTCAGTTTGTGTTGAGACTGAGAGGTGCTGACACAGCTCTGTGGTCATTTTGGAGGCTGCAGTGCGTGGTGATGCATCAAATTATAGAGAAAGTTGTTTGCAATATTCTGTCCACCAACATTAATATCAGTGGAGCTGGGAACTATTACAAACACCTAGTTTAGTATGGAATATTTGCTTATCATGCTTTTATAAAAGTTAAATAACTCCTCATATGTTTAAAGTGCCCATATTATGAAAAAAACACTTTTTCTGGGATTTGGGGTGTTCTTTTGTGTCTCTGGTGCTTCCACACGCATACCAACTTTGAAAAAAATCCATCCATGCTGTTCTGAGTGAGATACGGTTTCTGAATGTGTCCTGCCTTCAGTCTCTGGGTGAGCTGGTCAAAATCGGCACGGCTTGTGACGTCACAAGCCGAAACAAGCTGGCTAACCGCAACCATTAGCTCGTAGCGTTAGCATGCTAACGCTAACACTAATACTAACGCTAGCATGCTACCTCGTTCTCAATAGCAAAGCACTGCAACAACACACACAAGTTCACCATAATCTACAAAAGAACTACTTCCTACTCCATGTGCGTCCTCATTTAGAAGAAGTCTCCCAGCTAATCCTGCCTTGTAACTGACTGAAGTTGGAGAAACAGCCTTTCTTTTACTGTCTATGGAGCTAGCTAGCTGACATGATCTACATCTGAGCTACTGAGCATGTGCGAGTGCAATCAAAGATAGTACAGAAGAAAAGAGGTCTCACTCTGTAGCTAAAACAGAGACCAGCTGAAAAGAGGATCTGCAGCAGTGAGAGAGAGCTGTGCAGTACAACAAAAATATGGTGTTTTTTGAAAATTAAACCATGTAAACCTATTTTGGTACAACCTTAAAATACAATTATGAACCTGAAAATGAACATAATATGGGCACTTTAAATAATTTGACATTCATTCCCATTAACATGTCATTAAGCGGACATTAGACAACCATTAAGCTAATGTATGACTTATTTCAAAAATGTTGCCTTGTCTCTAACATATTTTCTGTCATATTTTCTGAAATAACCTTCGGTAACACTTTACTTAAAGGTATCTACATAAGAGTGACATGACACTGTCATGACACAGAACCCTAACCCTAACTTGTCATGACAAAAACCGAATGACACTTAATGAGAGAAGCGTTAACGTTTTTGACTTGTTTATAATGTTTATGACACGTTCATGACAGTGTCATGTCACTCTTATGTAGATACCTTCAAGTAAAGTGTAACCTAACCTTACTCTCTGTTAGCCAGTGGGGGAATAAGTACTGTATTCATATTCTTTGCTTAAAGGGATACTTAGTTGATTTAATAATACTATATTTTTATAGGGCTACAACTTATAATGTTTTATATGGATTAATCTGGTAATTTGTTTGATCAAACCATTAATTGTTTGTTTTTTAGTGTGTAAGACAGTAGGGAGAGCAAAGTGAGATCTTTAAATGTCTTGTTTTGTCCAACCAACAGTCAAAACCTTGTAAATGATTCCGTTCACTGTAATATTAGACAAAGAAAATGCAGCAAATGATCACCTTTGAGAAGCTGCAACCATGAAACGTTTGGCATTTTTGCATTAAAAATGGTCTAAACGATTAATCGGTTATCGACACAGTTGCTGACTTATTGTCTGATTATTGACGAATCAACTAATCGTTTAAGCTCAAATTGTATGTTGGGTAGTTAATTCTTTTATAATGCATCATGTTTTAAAAGTTCTTAAAGCTATAGTGCATAGTTTCTGTCTCCCCCATGAGGAATTCTAAGTAAGAACAACAACACTGTCGGTGCATCCACATGATACAAGCCTTTCGTGATCACGCTTCACCCCCACCCCTCCTCCACGCAGTTGCTAGTAGCCAAGGAGGACACGGAGGATTCAAAAAACAACGACTAGCGTTATAAGCTAATTAGCGGTTTGCGATAAAACTGGTCACATTCGATTAGCATGAAAACAAATCCCAGAGAACGGTCGACTTGGCACACGTGTAATTAACCCCTAGGTTCATTTTGCGCCGGATTTGTCCTTTAAGGACAGTACTGGAGTAAATGTAGTTACTATCCCCCACTGCTGTCAGCGTGAGACAGACTAGTAGTTGTGGGAAAATAAAGTCAAGGCAAAGCTAAAACATAAATGGTTAATACTAAGTGGTGTACTTTGGATACTTGAGCACTTAGACCATCACAGTGACATTGTCGTTCCCACAGTCTTAGCGGTGTTTGGAGAAGCGGTGCCTCTTTGCCAGTGCGATGTGTTTAGTCGTCGTTTAGCAGCTCGGCTCTGTGCAGCATCACAGCATAGACAAAACAGACAGACATGGCATTAGTGATGTGTTCACCATCTGCTCAGGAAGGACAGACATGATGGGAGAAGATGAGGAAGAGAGACATTTTCACGGTGTATGTGAAGACAAGGGTGGGGGGGTTTGTCTGTGTCTGAGGATTTACTACCAGACATCAACCATTACTTATCAGAGAGGCCAGTCAAACATTGGGGTGTACCCTCTGTGGCAAACTGTCATCCTTAAACTTAGAAGACAGGCCAGGTATTGTCAATGATGCTGTCTTCCTTATTATACAAGACTTGCATGGGATATGGACGCCAAAGGTGAGGGGAGATAATCACATTGGAAACAGCTGCAACCATTTAGGAACCCCCTGCTGGAAATACAACACCCAGAGACAACTCAAAGGATTTTACCCCCTAAACATTAGGTGGTGCACTTGTAGGGAAATTATCCACGCAAAAGAAAGTGTGAGAAATGTCCTCAAGCTATTACCTTCAGTTGTTGGGGAAGATGCTTAATGTGTGAGGGGAGCACAGTTTGTGACCCAAGGATTCTGGGAAGTGAAGGTGGTCCACTAGACCCGGGGGAGACAAGGTAAGGATTGAAGCGCGATGGAACAGGGCAGAGAAATTGAGTTTGGTGTTGCAATCCATCCATGCACCCACTCCTTCTCCAACACCAACACTATCTCAGCCCCCAGTTAAACAATATAGAAGACTACAGAAAACCCCAGTGGAGCCGTTATTTGATTTGATTTGTTTTTGCACCTGGAGGTTTGATTTTGTCAAAGATATAAGTTATGACTGTCAAAGTTATGATAGTCTTTGGGGGAGTTTTTATCACGTCAGAAGAATTTACTGTAAGAGTGCGTGTGATGTTTGGCTGGAGCGGAGTTATGCTTTCACAAGCAAGAGGGAGGGAGAGGGATGCACTGGGGTATTGGTGAAGAACTCTGGGAAAATGGGAGACAATAATGGAGAGAGTAACAAGAAAAATAGGTGTTTGGCTGTATTAATGGAGAGAGCTTGTCTCGTTGGCCCCTCCTGGTAGTGTTTTTAGCTGAGCTGTGGGCTTAAGGCTCTGGGAATGTTTGTGCAGTAGAAACCCCGGGTGATGTTGTTTGTATTGTTCTATTTCAGCCTGTGTTTTCGAGCAGACCAGCACTGTGTTTTGTTTTCTCTCTCACACACACACACACACACACACACACACACACACACACACACACACACACACACACAAAGAGAAATCAGCCACTCTCTCATCACTGATGTCTCCATCCTGACCCCGACACCTAACTCTGTTTTTGCCCAGCTCGTGTTTGCATCTATTGGTCTTTGCCCCTTTCTTTAAATGTGGGTTCAATGCTCAAATGAATTGCCATACAGAGAATCTGGTAAACCCCGCTGATATTGAAAGTGTTATAACAGATGGAATTTCTGCAGGGTGATGGGTGTTGGTGTGCAGACATGTAGTCTGCAGAAGGATCACTGTACGTCTGTGCTCTCTTTCATTCTAGCCTGTGTGTTGTGTTCAGCCCTCCCCATGACATTTTAGTAAACACAAGCATAACACATATACCTTCTGTTGCCTCTGTGTGTGTCTGTCTGTGTCTGTGTGTGTCTATGACATTTTAGTAAACACAAGCATAACACATATACCTTCTGTTGCCTGTGTGTGTGTGTGTGTGTGTGTGTGTGTGTGTGTGAGCGAGCGTGCCAGCGTTGTTGCGTTAGCATATAGTATATGTGACAGAAGACTGCTGTGTGTGCAGAACGCCACCCTGTCTCAGGTCTTAGATTACTCACAGAAAGAGCGTTCTCTTCACGGCCCGCTGCTCTAATACACTGAGCAACGAGTCACTGTGTTAAAATAATATATATCTAATCTTACAGCAAGGCTATCTCTGTAAGCATATGTAAGGAAAGCTTTTGCAAAAAATCCAGGTCTCATCTGTGATAAATCAAACTTGAAGACAAAACATTTTTAACTCCCAAACTTTTATTTTGAAAGTGTCCTCCCCTTGCCACAACTACCCCTCACTGTGGCTTATATTTCCTAACTCTATTTTACTGTCTCTTTTTTGTGTGAAAAGGGGTTTCCAGTAAAACAAGGATTGGGAGAATATGCCTGTAACTGTTTATCACACGGTCTTTACTGAATAATGCCTTTTATTTTATTGTGTGTGTGTATGTGTGTGAGCACTACAGGTCCACATTGAATCCTTTTTGTATGTCTGTTGCCACTAAGACCTCTCATGTTTGCCGACGGTGAATGTTGGCCTTGATTATAATTGACAGGTAAATAGAGAATAGGTCTGAGTCACATCATGAGTGGAGTCATCGGGGAGGAGCACACTCACAGCGCCGTCACTGCACCGATAACATCTCTCAGCAGAGGTCTTTCAACATTTCCTTCCCATCATCCCAAACTTTATTCCCGTCTTTCCTCTCTCCCTGTTTTCTCTCATCTTCTTTTTCTTAGTGTTTGTCTTTCCGGATGTTTTGTTTATGAAATGTTCCAGTACATTCTTATTGCTAATTTGAGCATAATTAATCTCTACATCACACCAGGTGTGTGTACACATGCGCACTTACTGGGAAATGGAGGGAGGGTTAGTTGTTTTCCATTTCCCGTGTCTGTAATGAGCGTTTTTTGAATGTTTAGAGAAGAGCAGCCGTGTGAAGGCGTGTTTGTCAGTGCCTGTGATAGAGATACGAACAGGTTGGCGGGGCAGTCCAGACTATGATGTGGACCGTATTTACACACAAAAAAAACACACAGAAACACTCACATGTACACATCTAAATACACAGTCCTCCGTTGCTCCTTTAAAACAGATGTGCACATTGCCTCTTTTTCATTTAGCCATAAATGCAGTTACCTCTGTGGCCTCCGTGTTAATGTGGGGTTCAGAAAAGAAGCCCACACGCACACACAAACACACACACACACACACACACACACACACACACACACACACACACCTACATACATAGGCTAACTCTCCTCCTTTGTGAGACAGACAGCGTACCAGCTGTGCTTCAGAGTAATGACTCACATCACAGAACACTAGTCAGTGACTCAGCTCTCGTGTCATTCATGATGAATTCCATGTTTTATTCAAACTTCACTGCAGAAACATAGCCATGACAGAGCTGTGCATCTACTGTACGGCTGTCTCTGCTGTGATGACACCCTGCCAGGTTAGGAATGACAGCATGGATAGAGCTGAGGTCAACGATGCAGAATTCACAATCAAACAGCTGTGATCCGCCTAGCATACAGCTAAGAGTTTAAAAATATCCAACGCCTCGACTCCAGTCCGTTTTCCTGTCTATTGAAGACTTCTCCAGGACGGAGGGATGGAGGTTTTGGAGGGAAAGGGATTCAATCCATGCAGGCTGAGAGCAAGCGTCCCTGGGCTCGGCGTGGTGCAACAGTGCCCCCTAATGTTTAAAAGTCTCAACAAGCCCTGGAACTGAATTATAGCACAGCATCTCTCATATGCAGAACCTTTTATCTCCCTCTTATGCAAACATGCTCATATGAACATACAAATGTGTTTTCTTTCACATAAATCAAGCAGAAACAAAAACAGAAAAGGATCACACTAAGTTGCCACAACACATTAACATAATTTGCAACAAGCCTATTCCCAGTCATTCAAGCAAACTCTTATTTTGAAATAGCCTCCTTTGTGCTGGTTAAACTTATTCACCCCCCACCTCCAACCACCACCACCTCTGCTCCCTCGTCTCAATGTGAAACTGGAATCAGATGGGCTGCTTTAATCTTTCACACTACATGTTTCTTCATTAATAAAAAAAAGAAAACGAAACAAAATGAAGGCCCAAAGAGAAGAAAAGGGAACTGTTGTATCATGTCCTTATCACGTTTCTGATTGGCTGTGGTGAGAAATGAAACTGAGCAACTGCAAAATGCCAAAACCAGTTGTTTTGCTTTGCTGAATCCCATCGCATAAACTGCGGTTGTTTCATTCTGTCTAGAAACCGTCTGTTTACCTCCAGGATGTTTTCTCCCTGCTGGAGCCTCCTGCGTCAATTAGAAGTGGATGTAATGTACTGTCCTTGGCAGTATTAGGGGGATGTGTGTGTGTGTGCGCGTGTGCGTGTGTCTACTCATGTATGCGTATGATTCAGTTTCTCACAGTGTGAGAAAAGTGCGGGAGGTTTAACATGGCCCCGGGGTTTGTGGCTGCAGAGCAACTCTCATCTGGTAAATTACGCCATAATCTGTTGCAGCCTATGTGGCAAAAAATAAAGTCTCATTAATTGCCTTCTGTTTCTAAACACTTGGAGTAAACTGCCTTGCTAACTTTTTCACATCGATCGCTCAGTGCGATTACATAGCTCGCTCACTTTTCCTACCAGCAGAGTACCAAGGGAGCTGCAGGTCTTAGCCTGAGTGTGATAAGCAGGCAGGGCGTCGTGTGCCGGGCAGACAGAGTCCAGCCGCAGTGACCAGCATGTGGCTGACTGGCGGTGACAGGGCGGCGTGCAGGGACCGTGTGTTTGTGTCTGTCACCGGGTCCCACGTCTCTTCTAAATTATAGCCCTGAAGCTCTGAGCCAAGCCAACCTTTGACACACAGAGCAGAAAGAGAAAAAAATATGCAGATAAAAGACTGAGATGCATGTGGAGACTGTGGCTTACCGAGGATAAAAGGTGAAAGGGAGAAGGACTGGCGTGGAAAGCTATTGAGAGCTGTTGCCTGTATTGACAGAGAGGCAGCTGCCCGTACATCCCTTCAGCTGTGTGTCTCCGTTTGCACGAGTCCACTGATTTTTCCCTCCCAAACAGTCCAGCGTGCAGAAACAAAACAGACCCACCTCACACTCTGTGTGGTAGTTCAGGCCTCATTTAAAAGGAAAGATTTATGTCTCGGTGTTCCCACAAACATAACAGCCATCGGGCTGATGGAGCCAGACCAGAGGTCACCTTACCTTTTTTAAGAGCTTTTCCATCGTCTATCATTCCATCTCTCACTTCACAACAATCTGTCCAATCAATCAATCAATCAATCAATCAATCAAATGGTCTTATCTTTCGCAATTTCTTTGTGTTTTCTTCTTACTTGGCTCCTTGGCTATATTTCTGTGTTGTCTCCGAGCTGAGACATGCAAGAGTTAACCGACTGATGGACAAGCCACAGAGTAGTGGTCAGGCTGCAGAGTACATTCAGAACATTCCAAAATGTACTCAGTATTAATAGATTTGTTATTAAGAAAATTCTGGTCCGTTTTCCTTTTGCATTCAAGCAGTGTTTTGCTTAGTCATGATATTGTCTGGATGATGATCATCCTGGGGAAGAGAGCAGTGTCAGACATTGTAAGTTGTAAGCGATACTTAATAATGCATGTGTTGTTACTGGTGGTGACACAGCAAGTTAATACACAAATACTTTTGGTGCAGCTACTTTCAGTCAAAAATAAGTACAAACGGCACCCTGGTTAGCTCACCTGGTAGAGCAGGCGCCCATATATAGAGGTTTACTCCTCGACGCAGCAGCTGTGGCCCTTTGTTGCATGTCATTCTCTTTCATTTCCTTTCAAGTCTAAGCTGTCCTATCCAAATAAAGGCCTACAAATGCCAAAAAAAAATAAAAAAATAAGTGCAAACACAATCGGATATCATGCCACACACGATACAAGTACAGCAGGGAACCTTAAAGTTAGTAACCTTGCAGAAGAGTTGGAGGTGTGCAGCCTGTTGTCTGCATCCAACAGCTCACCGTGGCTGCTGCCTCTTATTCTCTCGCTCCATGCAATATTTAAAAGTGATTCAATGTCTAAAAATGCTGAAATGAACTGTTGTCTTGTTTTTGACTTCATTCCGTCAGTGCTAACCAGTGTTTTCTGTGACCGCCTCACAATAAAAGCCTCCCTGTGTTTCGCCAGTTGAAGGCTTTCAATGTGAAGCAGCGGTGGTAGAAAATGGTTGGCTGACATTAGCAATAACATTGAGGAATACAAATAATGAATTTACCCTGGATGACATGCATTGTTTCCTGTGAATCCCTCACATGTATGTAGGGAATTTCAATCCCTACATACGGTTATATAATAAGGTTATTACACAATGCAAATACATTGAAAGAATAGTGCAGAAAAAGAATCTGACCGTGAATAGTATGAAAAAGGGGAGAAAAATAAATCATAAAGCTGATAACACTGCACAGGATATAAAAGAGGCGCTGACATTTGGCAGATGTTGTGCAATTCAAATATTTAAGCCTGAAAAGTCACATTCATAGTAAAACAATTTTATCAATCCAAATGTGATTGTGTTGTTTGAGCTGCTTAACAATGTAAAAAATGAGAATTGATTAATTGGTAACTATAACTGTTGAGTATATGTATGATCCTGTGTGCGGACTTGCTCTTCTTTGTGTTTAGAGTCACATTTCCTCTCTCCTTGTTAAAGACCTGATCCGTCGTCCGCACCTTTCACACAAAACAGAATAATGGTTGTAAAAAAGAGATCCAGAGATAAACTTTATTTGTTCCATTCCCCGGTTCAACTTAAGGCAAATTTCCGTCTTTCAATAAACAGAAATTTTCCGGTGAACCCGGTCTTAGATTCATCATTGTCATCACCACAGGTGACAATGAGCATATGTCCCTGCTGAGATGCTCTATGTGTGCGAGTGCAGGCTCAGATAAGACACACTCATTCACTGTCAAAGCATTTGTGAGCTTGCTCTGAGTTTTTTCGGTGTTGTTTTCTAAATCCTGCCAGCCTCTCTGAGGGTGAAGACATACTTGTTTGTTTTCCAGCTCTTCTACTACAAATCAAAAGCAAGCTTGCTGTACATCATTTAGGGTCTAGGTTTATTTGCTGTCGTCTAACTTCAAGATTGATGTATTTTGTTGTTAGAAGTTTGCTTGTATCCCTTCCAGCTTTGCGTGTTGTTATTCGTGAATGCAAATTGGATGTGATTACATATTTTCAAATGAAGCACATGTGTGCATTTGCAAAGGAATGCAAATGAGTTTTTTTTTTTAGTTGCTATGGTAATGATGCACTGTCTGACATCCATGTAAGGTGACTGCTGTCCAAGGTGTCTTTGGTTGACTACAACAACTGACCTATAGCCAACTTTGTTCATGCTCCCAGAAGGACCCCGCCTCCAATACGCTCCCCTCCCCCCTTACCCTCGGGCCCAAAAAAAGGTTCATTGTGCAGGCAGTGAGCGAGGCCGTGAGGCCTGGTTCTGGTTAGCGCGTTGTGCTGCATCTGAAACACTCACCTTCCTCCAGGGCTTGCATCTGGAGCTGGTTTCCTGTTCAGGCTGCGCTGGGCAGGGGCGGAGTTTGGCTCCGGCTCTGTGATTGGGCGAGATTGAGCCTTTATGGACCCCAGGATGGTTGTAATTGCCAAACGGTAATCTGTCAATCACTGGGATTCAAACCAGAGCATAATGCAAGAGAGCGCTTACGATTGGTGCAAAGTCGCGAGTGAGAAGCCAGCGATGCTTCAGTCACCAATAATCCAGCCGCAAATTTAGCATCAGAAAATCTGCTGAGCATATTCAGAGAACAAAGAAGTGCTATGTTCTATATTTTTATCCAAAGTCTGTTAATCTTTGGGGAATATTTTGTCTTAATAAGAAACTCTCGAGTAATTTAAAGTAATGACTTTATTTGAGTAATTGCAAGCCCTAAAATTAGCATTGTTTTGACAAAGCAATGCCATTGTTGTTCTATAATTGTGTGTAATAGTCACATTAGAGCATGGCAGCAGGGCTAGTACATTCAGTAATGGTGTGTAATAATACCGTTAGCTTCCTGTTATTACTGCAGTAATTCTGTAGAGCAGGCCATGAGCACTGCCCCTAAATCTGCACCGTGGAGTTTAAACGCCACATGAGTTTAGCAGCATTCTTTAAGAGTCTGTCATTGAGAGTATTTTTATAACGTTTCCTGGGAAAATGGTATGAGGTTTTGAAAGTGAGATTAATGCTGTGGTGGAAAGAGATCCTTAAAAAGTTGACTTAGATAAAACTGGTATTAACAGCTAAAATGTACTTGAACTGCCTCTTTTTTTCAAGATTTGAATTAATAATGCATTAATCTGTGAAACTGTAGAAACGGTGTTCCAGATGTAATAGTTTTGCCCCTGTGTTTTATAAATGCTTATTCTTCAAAGTTTCAAATTCAACAATAAAGTGAATCTATTGAAATAAAACGCATATAATCTGAGGGCAATGCTCTGATTGTGCTATCCTAAGTGCCATGGAAAGCATGCTGTATTCTGCTCCATTCTGATCCCAGAGGTGTACAGTCCTACACTACCTTTCCAGTAAGCCTGTGTGCCAGCACTGTGAGTCGGCCATTGTTGAGTTTAGCTTCAGTGCTGGAAAGAGCTTTAGTCAGTCTTCCCACTCAGCTTTACTCAGTTCAGTCTAAGTTCTGTACCAAAGACCTCCATTTCCTGCTCTGGCGCCATGGCATGCAGCAGACAGCAGCTTTTATAGATCTCCTGAAGGGACCCGGTTACAGTGCATGCTTCCTCTCATACATTAAAACATATATACATACTGCACAGTACATAGTTGGCACACACGGCTAATGAAGGTAGACTGTGGTACAAAGATATGAAAAGAGAGTAGTGGTGACAGGAATTGTACTTGAGTCACAAGTGAATTCACATTTGTTCCGTGGAATAAATTCCAATATTTACTTTTAACTACAATTTTTAATTAAATTGTGAAAATGAAAATGTAAAACTAAATAAAAATTAAATTGACACAAACATGTAACTGGCTTTCTAGGCCACTGGTTTCCGACCTGGGGTCCCTAGATCAATCGAAAGGGGTCATGAGATGATCAAAAGGCAAAGACATGATTTTGCTACAAAATTTTGTCTATTTTTTCTGACTTTTTCCCCTTTTTTTTTTTGCCCCTACATGCACCCCAAAATGTGTTACCGGGCAAACTGTACGCATAGCAAGCGCACCGACTATGCATGCTCCAACGCTTGTTCCATCAACGTCCTGTTGGTGGTGTTAGCTGGTTTGCCAAGAAGAAGAGAAGACAATAACAAAATGGATGCTTGTTTTGGAGAGAAGTTGTTCAGTAGATTCGCCCACATTTATAATTCATCTTTAAAGGAATACAAAGACTAGCCTGGTCCTACCAGACTCTCGTACATTTCATTTGTACAGAGAGTCTGGCATAGACAGTATATAAAATGGACCAACAGATCCTGTTGCTCTGGACGGAGACCAGTGAAGGATATTAGAAGCTCTTTCCCGGTGATGGCTGAGCGTTACTGAGCAGCCTCCAACTGAGCTTGAAGACGTAGATGTGACGTGAGCAACCTGTCTGAAAGTTGGAAGTCTACTGGTAGCTGTGCCAAGAGAAATCTCAATCATTCCCAATCTAGCAGAGACGGAGAGCGTAGGTATATGTAAGGAGATTACATAGGCACAGGCTAATTATTGATCACTAAAATGCTAGTTAACATTAGTAATTAAACGTAAGCAGATAATGTGAGTTGAAACTGCCTGCGTGCTTCTCCTGTACTGTACGGTAATTCCTCTACTATGCGACAGTAAGTCCCGTGGTTATGACACAATCGTTAGCCTATTTTTATAAAAACGTCTGCTACGGAGCCATAACGTGAGGTACAAGGTAATAGAGCCTTTTATACATTGTCGTGTTTCTTTAGAAATAAACAACGGACAAATAGAGTCTTTAAAAGCTTCAGATGTAAAGTTATTCACTGTCAAAGTGACGTCAAAATGAATGGCAGTCAATGGAATGCTAACGGGGTGTGATGGCTTGTTAGCATCAAAATGGCGCCATAGGAGCTATGGGTTGTTGAGAGACCCTTACCCCCTTGGAGTCTGGCCACTCTCCATTGACAAGTGTTAACTTCCTTGAAGGCGGGTACTCTGTTGAAGTTTAAAACTGTTGGATTTGCCCAGAGCCACTCTGGATCTGCCATAACCAATCGCTAACATTTGGTCGTGACGTAGGCTTAGCATCGCTAGCGTTAGCCTTAGCAAACTCCTTCACCACTAACGGAGCAAGCTGGAAAATCAAACTTGTCCTGAACCCCGTGGGGAGGAGGGCCACAACATCATGGCCACCAACAAAACTCAGCAAAGATTGTTCTTGCTCGGGCTTTAACTTCTGGATATTCGGCAGCGTTGCCACAACGGACCGAATGGCTTTGCTCGCATCTTTCTCCGCCGCCATTATGAAACTACAACTCAAACTAGCACACAACCTCAACGTCATCGTTCTCAGCCACTCCCTCTGTTCGCTGATTGGACAGCTAAAGATTGGCTGGAGAAAACCCGCAAATATACCGCAAACCCAGACGATGTACTGAAGGAAAATGAAAATTGAGCGGCAGTACGAGGGAAGGCGGAGCCAGGCTATACAAAGACAACCAAATGGCGTTGCACTCCTTGCGAGAAATCGCGCAAGTGCTGGTGGTTCAGGAAATGCGCATGCGTGAAACGACAGACCCACGCAGACCCTTAATTGTAGCACGAATGGAGCCACAAGGACATCCTTGCGATCGGTACAAGTCCACAGCTGTCCACCAACGGTGCTGCTTCTAATCAGTACTTGTTGATGCATGGTAGCAGCAAGCTAAAACTGCATAATGGTAACTTTGATCGAATCAACAGCAATCTGCCAGCTACGCTGACCAACCTGCACTCTGTCAAACAGTAGTTAGGACCACATGTTGAAGAAAAATACAAACTAAAACCGGATGCCTACAACTGAGAACATATTCTGTTGGTGTGCTCAGAGGCCCAGGAGGTAACAGTAGTTCAGGAATAATGGACGTACTTCATGACAAATGATGTGGGGGCTCTGAGGCCCTCCAGAGCTCCTCCTCTCCACACTGACCCATACTGAGAGCTTCTGAAGGTACTTCTCAGGCCAGCTTTGAGGATCCAATGAAGTGTAGGCGATCAGTAATTCTAAAGTGAGAGGTGAAAGAGAAAGTGTTTAGCCATTTACATTTCAAAAAGAAATCCTTAATGTTATTTGTCTTTCTCTCCTCGCTGCCGTCCACCAGCAAAACGAGCCAGGGGGAAAGATCCCAAATATTGTTTGGCAGTTCCAATGAGTGCAACTTGGAGACGTATTTGATTTCACAATGTTTCAGTAGAAAAATGTGTGGTGAGATTGTGTTTGAACGGTCCCGAAGGGCAAGTGGTTGGCCGGGGTCTGAGGCAGAGGAGGAGGAACAGACAAGTCGGAGAGCTGTGTTCTCTTGATACCTGGGAATGCTGGGAGGATGTGACAAATGCAAATATCAGCAGTATCTGTTCACAAACTTTATATTTATGATCAAATAAATCATTAACAGCAACAGAGTCACTGATGTAGACCTTGTATTGTGAACACTCAAACAGGGACAGCCATTTCCCCCAAAAAGTATTCTCCTCAGCCACTACTTCATCAGGGACAGTCAGTCAGTTCCCTGGCTTTGGCTCCCCGTCTTTTGGTCTTATTGTATTGCGTCTTTGGCTCAGTGAAGAGTTCTTCTGGGTCAGACACAGGATCCCCCCAGTGGGCCCACCACAAGGCCCAAAGCCCCTCGTTCTCAGAGCCTGTTTGTCTTAGTGAGAGGAACACAAAGCTTTTCACAAAGGAATCCCTCGTTAAAATGAAATATATCCACGGGGGGGCATATGTAGCTCTATCTGACACAAACATTCTGTCCACTGTCAACAATCCATTACTTTATACTATCATGTGAAACTTAATTCCTCTTGTAATATCTCAATATCTTTGTTTTCCACTGTCTCCCTCCACTCTGTGACCCCCGTTGCCTCCGTTACGCCCCTTTTTTTTAAGGCTTATTTTCATTACATTTTTGGACAGATTAGCTCCACACCCTTGTTTTATAGGTCCATGAGCTTACTCTTGTTGTGAGTGGCCAGTGTTCTAAAAATGGTCCGGTGATCTACAGCATGTTAGAGCACAACCATTGTTAGGGACTGACGCTCTGACAGGCTCACGAAAACAGGTGACTGCACCTAAACATTGCCGTGTGTGTGTGTGTGTGTGTGTGTGTGTGTGCGTGTGTGCGTGTGTGTGTGTGCGTGCGTGCGATAGAAAGAAAGAAAGAAAGAGAAAACAGTTCAGTGCCCATGCAAATCCAACAAAAGAAAGAAACTTTGAATCTAATCTTTGAATCTTAATTCAAGTCAACAGGGGGACTCAGCTGATTAATCAATTAATCAACCATATTTTTACACTTAACTAAACAAACAAGATCAAATGTGTTCATTAGCTGTTTCCAGTCTTTATGCTAAGCTGACCGGCTGATACCTTCATATTTACCGTACAGACATGAGAGTGGCATCAATCTTCTCGTCTAACCCTCGGCAAGAAAGCTGAAAAGATTTCCCAAAATGTGGAACTATTCCTTTAAAAGAGTACTCCACTGATTTAGAAGTTGTCAGACTCACAATGGATAGTTTTTGACCAACGACTGTTCGGTCTTAGATTTGGCTGCGTTATGCTAGTAGCAGCTAATGTAGCCTCCAGCCGTTATCCTCAAATAGACATGAGGAGCGGACTACAGAGGTCTGGTAATCTCACTTCTTTCTAACGCCCCACCTCCAGATTTTTATTTTATTTTTTTTCATTTTTAAACCTGTAGAACCAACTGATGCTGACTCAAGTGACATCACTTGAGGTCATTTATAAGACTTTGCACAGCTCCCTCTGGAGCCTACGGAAGAGGATTAGGGCCACATGTGAAAGAATCTGAGTTTTAAAGTCAGATTACGGAGAAAAGAGTCAGACTTCTGAGAAAAAAAGTCAGAATTCTGACTTTAATCTCAGAGCGTACTGCTCCTGTAAACCTGACTGTGTAATCGGTGGAGTTCTCCCTTTAATATATCCGTCCCCTGGACATGTTGGGCTGTGGGCAGTAAAAATCTAACCTATGGCACCTTTGCAAGTTTCTAGAAGTTGAAAAAATTGCTGTCTTCTGACTAACCATCTGGTGTGTGTGTGTGTGTGCGTGCGTGCGCGCGCATGTGCGTGCGCGCGCATGTGCGTGCGTGTGCGTGTGTGACAGGCTCTTGGAGACTCTGATTTCCCCGTTATGCTGAGGCAGCTGCTGCCCTTGATGAAGCCCCGCGGAGGCGAGGACAGCACCCTGGGGTGGAGGTCCAGGGAGGATGAATGCGGGCCTGATGAGCTGATCCTCCTGCTGGTTTACCTGTACTCCCTGGCTGACAAGGCGCAGCCCGCAGACCAGGATACCCAGGGCACGCTGGAGAAGCTGGAGAGGGAGCTGATAGGAGCGCTCACCCTGGTCATCACCCGAGAGACTGAACTCAGCCCCTTGCTCCAGAAACTCACCGGTGAGAGAGAGTTAATGCGATCACAATTTACCTGATTGCTTCCAGGAGCATGCTCAGGTTGCCAAATTTGCTGATGGTCAAAAAGGAGAGAAATTACAGTAGGAGAGTGGGAACAGCTGATTGTTTATTTCCTGCCTCCAGTGCTGTTAATGGAGAGTTTGTATCAAAGTCTTCACACCCCATCCTTCTCTCTAATCCTGCATCACACTCTTTCACGCATACACCTACAGTACACACGCTTTCTGGTCAGTTTGGCAAGCAGTTACACAAATAGTCGTAGGAATGTCTGAACTTTGTGCATGTGGATAAGTGTGAGGGAGAAATTACCGTTCACTTTGACATCTACAGCCCTTCTGACACGACAATAAGATTTACCTGTACAGCTGACAGATATAGGAAAACTTTGTTTGTGTGGTTCATAGACGCCAGTGTGTGTCTACTGGTTTCTTTGGTTACATCTACACTAGTACTTTTTCATTTTTAAGCGGGGTTTTCACACAAAAACGATCACACAATTTTAAGTTCCGTTGCGGAACTAATCTCCGTCTATATTAAAACATCTGACAGCACATATCACGTGACCATTCACATCCACTGGGCATGCGTGTCACGGCTGTATTAGTTTAAAATACAGAAAATACTTTGGAGAGAGAACAACAATGGCGAAAAGTAAGGATTTATTTGCTTGGACCATCGACAAGGTGGTACAGTTACTGAAAGGTTTGTAAGCCTACCTAACCGATACCACTGACTGACATGCGTCATCATTTTTAAAGGTCTCAGTTTCTGCCCCGTCTAGACTACAAACAACAGAGTTTTCAAACCAAAACAGGGGCAGCCGTAAACGTAGTAAAATATATTCATGTTTTTTAACCAAAACGTAGTAATATAGATGTAGCCTTTGGTTCCTTTGTGCACTGCCAGAGTCATTGCTGGTTAAGCTGAGCTGGTAACTGTGTGGTAGAGCAGATCAAGGCCTTAAGATGAATTAAGCGTCTACCTCCACACCACAGCCAGCTGTACCTCCCAGAGTAATGGCGTCTTTAACCTTGGGCCTGTGCACACACACACACACACACACACACACACACACACACACACACACACACATGGTCTCCTCCCCTGCCACACAGTTCATAATTAGAGCTACTTTTAGTTTTGGCCCGCTCCGTACCTTAGCACACACCCTGAAATAATACGCTGCTGTTTGGGTTTTCAGCTCATATCGCACATAGGCTCATATAGTATATATAGGGTTGGTAAATCTGTGTAAAGCACTAATAAAGGTTGTTGATCCCTCTTGCTCTTTTTCACTCTCTTCCTTCTCATACTCTGTCTTTCTCTCTTCCTGTTCTACTTGGCTAAGTGCAGCTTGGAATTGTGGGGCCTCTTGGCAGGCAAAGGCTGAGAGATGTGGCTCATGTTAAAAAACCTGACTCTCTGTTATAAACACTTCATTGGAAATTACCCTGTCATAGTGTGCCAGGTGCGTTTTAGACAGAAAAAGGTGTGTGTGTGTGTGTGTGTGTGTGTGTGTGTGTGTGTGTGTGTGTGCGTGTGTGCGCGTGTGTGTGTATGTGTGTGTGTGCGTGTGTGCGTGCGCCTGTCTTGCCAGTCCAGAGGAATTCAGCAGTGTGTGCACCCTGCTTTTAAATGTGAGCGTGTGTATGCGCACGCACGAGCGTCTGTGTGAGAGTTTTTATGGCAGGCGATGAAGTACTTGGCTGGGGTAACATGAGGCGGGAGGTCGTCTCTCTCCGCATCCAGAGCAAAACACTGATTGTGACATTCTCCTCCAATTAAAAAAAACTCAAATTGAAACCAGACGTTGAATGAAACCTGGTCGCCATGAGAACAATGTTTTTACAAATTCTTCTATTTTGCTCCCCTTGGCTACAGCGCATGCAGAAACACAAGAATAATACACACACACACACACACACACACACACACAAGAATGGCAGAAACAAAGAGAAGAAATAAGGACAAGTAAGTTTAGGACTCTACAGAGGACAGGCTAATGCAACACACCCCGACCCCGCTAACTACCTCCTTCTGGGAACTTAATTAAAGAGCATCTTCAGGAAATAGTGTTCCTTAGACTACTTCACACTGGAGATTGTTTTTCTATTCCATGTTTCCTGTCAGCCCTGGTAGACCTTCTGCGGTGCAGCGTCAAACATCCATGAACTCGTAGTTTTTTTACAGTAAGGCCGGTGAGAGGGTTAAAGAAGTTGTTTTCCCAGTTTGCATTTGTGAGCAGAAAGCAACGGTTAGCCGTTGCCAAAAGCCGTGAGGAGGATATGCACCTTTATTTATAGGGATATATTATAGGATAAAGGCTTACTACATTCTGACTCCTCTAACTGTCCCACTAAACTACTCTTAAAGGAACACGCCTACTGCTACTCTCTGCTCGGGGCTTCTCAGGTGTTGCAAGCATATCACTCCGCCCAAGTAGCAGAAGTAGCAGTGCTTCACCTTCTGAGAATATAGTTCCCAGTTTGTATACGGTTAGAAGATGGCTGTGTCTCATGTGACCTTGTTATTTGTACACGCTGTGACTATACAAATCACAACATGTAAATAGGAACATGTTGGTGTTATTTAGTCACTTATTGGGAGCAGTAGGCTAGTTGGAGCCGGTTACCTCCAGGACCTGTGCTAGGCTAAGCTACCAGTGGAGCCGTCGGACAGAGTTACGACACTCACGGAGATGAGAAGGGTATGTATGGACTTATCTAACTCTGGGGGGGTATGGTGAATAAGCTAAAGTCCCAATAAGTTGGCGTGTTCCTTTAAGAACTAACTAACTAACTAACTAACTCTTGGGTCACAAATGTATACTTTGATTTTTTTTTTAGAGGCTAAATACGTTCCTGAAACTGCTGGGCATTGTAGTTTTTAGCAAAATTGAATAACTACCAGTAAATAGTCTTTTTGTTTGGGACTATTTTCAGCGACAGATTTGGTGCGCAAATGAGTATTTACGGCAACAGGACAGTGGATATAACATCGAAATGATGACTCAAAATAAAAAAACTACCGTGCCTATGTTCGTGGTAATAAAGGAACAACACTGTGGCTCATTAAAGTGTTTAATGTGTAGTTTTTGAACAACAATGGAGCTATATAGAATAGCTATATCAGGCTTTAGCTACACAGGCAATACTTGTTAGTAGGATCAATTCGTTGTTTGGTTTGGTCTTTTCATGGAATTTGTTGACAATAAAAAAAAAAAAAGAAGAAAAATGACGGAGTTACCCTTTCAAAAAAAGTCTCTCACCACAGTGCTTGGTCTTGCAGCTTCACACCAGAGGAAGGACAGTAGAGCAGCCTAAACAGACCCCTTCAAAGTCTTTTATAAAGAGTTTTGGTTTTTCAAGAAGTTTACTTATGCCTCTATGTGCATTTGTGTATGTAATGCAACTTTTTCATCACTGCATGTGTCTGTACATGTGAAATGAACATTCATATTCTACAGGACTGTACAGCATATGTCTGCATTGTTGTCTTAGGGTATGGCGTTGATTAAAGGGTTGAACAGTATTTATCCAAGAAGATGATTGTGCTCATTGCAGCCTGGGAAATGAGCTCTTAAACCAAACGCTCCACAGCCAACACTGCATGTGGAAAGAGCCGTGGTCATAGGCAAACGCGGCGATTAGAGGAAAAAAAACTGTGTGATTGGATAAGGAACCCACTGCTCTCCCAAAACCTGGAGTCTGATTGGGTGTTGCCAGACAGTCTGTGGTGTGTGTGATGTGTGCAGGTTGTAAACAGCTCCAAGCTGTTACTGTTAATCTCTTGTTCAGTTGTGGCAAAAAAACGACACTGATGCTGGTAACAGAGCGCAAATGAGTGTTTCTCTGACTTCTTCATGGATTTGTTTCCTGTCAGCTTTTGGTGCAGAATCAACCCCCCCCCCTCCCTCCTTTCAAATTTCTTCTTCCCTTCTCTCAGCATTGTGGCGCAGTGGGCTGAGAAAGAGAGCAGGCCAACCCAAATGTTCCTAATTCTTCACCGTAGGACATCTTGCTAGCTCAGAATGATGGATCATAGTTTGTCTGTACTTATGTCCGTGTGTGGGTGTGCAGCTCCAGTAGTGAGAATGTGAAATCCCAGTCCCTAGATGGCAATGATTGTGATTTACTGGCAGCAGCGACAGAAGAAGGGAAGAAAATCACAAAATAACGTTTTTTAGAGCGAGACGTGGATTGTAACTGGAAGTTGCAGCGGCCTCAGAAACACATTGGGTTTGTTATTCATCCTGTCAGAGGGGTGTGCGCGGGACAAGGAAGAGGGGGAGCAGTGGGAGAGTCGGACCTCCCCAACACCGCTGTTTGGGTTGGCACGGCAACACGGGCCAGTCAAGGGACATGAAAGGGATCACACATAACTCTGGTCACCAACTCTCCGTCTGCCTACTCCTCAAACTTTTCTTTTCTTAGTTGTTTTTTATTTTTATTTTTTAATTTCCTTTTCCATTTTTTTCTCCCTCTTTCTCTCTTTTTACAACCCTCTGTTTCCTTCTTCTTCCCTCTCTCTGAGGCCCTGCAGCACCAGGCTGGTTTGCAGGGGGAAGTGGAGCATAAGTTGGTCTAATGATCGCGGCTGATTAAATATATTTCCCCTGTTGCACTGTGTTTATGAAATTAGTCCCAATTATTTTTAATTGGTGGTCTTTCTTTACTTCCTCCTCTGTTACACAAACACACACATAGATGTATGAGGTGAAAACCGTACAACCCTGGGGTGAACAAAGCAGCCGGTGGCATTGTTATCTCTAGCTCACTTCATCAGATAAGCTGATGACATGGAGCTCAGGCTTTAATTAACACAGGCTCATCAGCTCCTCACTGGCGGGCCAGACAGGCCTGGTGAACAGGCAGGGCCACACACACAGTCGCACCCCACCAAGTCTGCTCCCCAGTCAGCACTTAAACGCGGCGGTCGGGTCTTAATACTGTACCCTTGTTTCCTTGTATCTATCCCAGTTACTAATTTCCTCTCCTCAGGGTTGGGCTAATTTGGACCCAAAGGACAGTGTGATAGAAGGTAGTCTCGCTTTGCCAGACCTTCCTCCACAGCGCTGCGGAGGAGGGTCTGGCTAGTTCACACAACATTCCGGGAAACCAATCACAATCATCATGGGCGGCGCTAAGCACTGGACGAAGCCACGGTGCCGCTGCTAAATCGCAGGCGTTTAAAAGTACAACACAAAGAAAGCGGAAGGTAACGGTGACAAGAGTGACAAGAGAGTGAAATCAGGCGGAATTTCCGGCGGTACCGGAGCAATCCCGGCAGTGGAACGTCGTGGATAGAGACTAGACAGAAAGTAACAGCCATTCAGGGTAACAAATGGCTACAACTCTGAGGCAGTTTAACAATATTGCAATATACTGTAGATAAACTGTCAAACACCTTTTCCACATGTGGAAAACTGTCTCCGACAGGGGACAAGGGAGATTGTGCAAGTGTCACTATGACAGTTTTGCCTTGTCACTCTTTTAATGTTGACGGTCACTGACGCTCTTAGAGTGATGTATACTTTAACTAAAGCGTGTGTAGTTATAGTTGAGATGCAAGATAAGGCTTGGAATATGCCATCTATTAAAGTGCTCATATTATGCTTTTTGGCTTTTCCCCTTTCCTTTATTGTTATATATCTTTTTTGTGCATGTTATAGGTTTACAAAGTGAAAAAGCCCAACGTCCACCCCAAAGGGACTTACCATCTCCAACAGAAAACACTGTTCACAAACTGCTCCAAACAGCTCTATTGTAGTCCAGCCTTTACTTCAGGGACAAACGTGGTCACTTTGGAACACACGTTATAATGCTCGCCTAGCTGCTAGCATGGCACGGCCTCATACTCTGCTTCTGACTGGCTAGTAGTCCTTACCTAGGTACTGTCAGGACACACCCTCATACTCTGCTTCTGACTGGCTAGTAGTCCTTACCTAGGTACTGTCAGGACACGCCCTCATACTCTGCTTCTGACTGGCTAGTAGTCCTTACCTAGGTACTGTCAGGGCACGCCCTCATACTCTGCTTCTGACTGGCTAGTAGTCCTTACCTAGGTACTGTCAGGACACGCCCTCATACTCTTCTTCTGACTGGCTAGTAGTCCTTACCTAGGTACTGTCAGGACACGCCCTCATACTCTGCTTCTGACTGGCTAGTAGTCCTTACCTAGGTACTGTCAGGACACGCCCTCATACTCTGCTTCTGACTGGCTAGTAGTCCTTACCTAGGTACTGTCAGGACACGCCCTCATACTCTGCTTCTGACTGGCTAGTAGTCCTTACC
This sequence comes from Sander vitreus, assembly GCF_031162955.1. Classification (NCBI taxonomy): domain Eukaryota; kingdom Metazoa; phylum Chordata; class Actinopteri; order Perciformes; family Percidae; genus Sander; species Sander vitreus. The sequence continues at coordinate 31,681,154 of NC_135863.1, forward strand.
GAGCTACTGAGCATGTGCTAACTCCCCCCAAAGATGGAACAGAAGTGGAGGTCTCACTCTGTAGCTAAAACAGAGACCTGAACACAGGGTGAAAAGAGGAGCTGCAGCAATGTGCAGTACAACAAAAATATGGTGGTTTTTGAAAATTAAATCATGTAAACCTATTCTTATAAAACCTCTAAATACAATTATGAACCTGAAAAGGAGCATAATATGAGCACTTAAAGGTGTTAACCTTGTGTCATTTGCACAAATTTGCCCGCTGAATCATTTGTGTTAAACTGTGTTAAAACAGTTAATTTACCATCTGTATGTTAACTGTTAGTTAGCTGGCAATGTTTGCACCGAACGTGTCTGTGGGAGTGTGTCTGGGTCTTTCTCTTATTTCCCTCCAGTCTCTCCTCGTTCCTCTCGTCTCTGTATGTTCATGAAGCAGATTCATAAAGCCCCGGGGTAAGCACGAGAAGTAGAAACATTTTCAACTTGCGTGGACGCACCTCTGTATCAATTTGTGATTCCCTAGGCAAATGTTTGTCTAGTTGCGTCTTTCCATTGACTTTGAATGCAATCGCACTGCTTCTAAAATTAGTTTTGCTTTCTTTTTTGAGCAGACCGTTGGTCTATTGTCAAAATGAAAGCTTGAAAATAGACATTTTAGTAACTTTTTGGAGTCTAGTTTTTTCCGATGGGTATCCCACATTTATGTACTTTTTCAAATTAGCTTCAATAAAAACGCAGGACAATGCAAACAATTCTTCTCTTTTTACATTCATTGAGCTTTGACAAACACTTTTCACACTTAGTTTTTAATTAGTTAAAAAAAAATACAAATAACAATACAGATGTGTTTTCTGCGCCACTTACTGTTCACAACAAGGATACTGACCCGCCAGGTTTTAAATGGATAGATGGATACATACAGTGGTGGAAGAAGTATTCACATCCTTTACTTAAGTAAAAGTACTAATACCACACTGTAAAAGTACTAAGTGTTTAATGGGCTAATCATTTCAGCTGGACTTGTAGGCCCATATACTGTTGGGTAGTTTATAATAAAACATCAGATTATATAAACTACGTGTGCTTGTTTTGTGTGCAAAAATCTTAATGTGTAAAGTAACTAGTAACTAAAGCTGTAACAGATGAATGTAGTGGAGTAAAAAGTACAATATTTCTCCAAAATGTAGCGGAGTAGAAGTAGAAAGTGGCATGAAAAGAAAAGACTCAAGTAAAGTGCAAGTGCCTCAGATGTTTCTTAAGTACAGTACTTGAGTAAATGTACTTAGTTACATTCCACCACTGGATACATGAATGGATAGTTGCACAAAGCAACAATCATATACTTCTTCTATTGCTCTATGCTAGATGCTTGGTAAGTACCTGATCAAAACACATTACATTTTAGAACGCAATAAAAGCTTGTGTAAGTTTATCCATTCCTCCAGAGTACAATGTCAAGTCAAAACGAAACCGAAGAACTGAAACACACCAGAAACAGAAGTGACGACGCCGCTTGGATAAGTGGTAAAACTTCAACACTACTACATCGTTCCAGGATTCATTTTGACTTTGCAATGAAATAGTATGAAACAACCGGGAAGGGAAAGAGATCTATTTGCATATGTATCACAGTAAATACTGTACTGTAGATAGTACTGTACTGTATGCAGTAACAAACACAGGAATCTGTAGTATTATCACTCAGAAGCAAACCATCATCTGTCAAACCATTGCAGTCAGTAGTATCCCCGGTTTGTCGGCTACATTTCACAGAGCTGGCCCAGAGTGTAGTTTACACCTCTGTTTGTTTTATGGAGTGTGTTAGCGCTCAGCGGAGAATTCCTCTGCTTGTTATTTATGACAGGAAATGCACATCATAAAAGGCTCGTAAGCACTTATATCTCCGCTGGGAATGGGGCTTGTAGTATGAAAAAGAGGACACTATCCCGATCCCACACAGACTTGCGAATAGACACACACTCACTCGCTCAACAAAGCCATGGCAGAAATACACACCAAACACAGATACACGCCGGCTCCAGAGGGACTCTAACCGAGACAGTGGCCCTTGGCCCCTGCACACGCGTCAGTGCAGGCGTGGGTCAGACGGAGGGTCAGCGGAGGAGTCCAGCCAACACGCTCTACCCGCTTGCCTCTCTCGTCTTCTGCACGGACTCCTTGGCTCCTCCTGGAAGACATTGCTCTTGATCAACATACATACGTTTCTGCTTTGCAGTCTGTGCAGCACTTAGACTGAGAGATAAAGAATTTAAAGAAATGTGTGGTGTTTGGTGTTTTAAGCCCCCAATGTCGTCTTCCAGGCAGCGCTGCATGGAAGGCACCAGGGTTAGGCAAGGGTTAGCGTTAAAGCACCCATATTATGCTCATTTTCAGGTTCATAATTGTATTTTAAGGTTGTACCAAAATAGGTTTACATGGATTAATTTTCAAAAAACACCATATTTTTGTTGTACTGCACCGCTCTCTCTCACTGCTGCAGATCCTCTTTTCAGCTGGTCTCTGTTTTAGCTACAGAGTGAGACCTCTTTTCTTCTTTTTCTTCTGTACTATCTTTGATTGCACTCACATGAGCAGTAGCTCAGATGTAGATCATGTCAGCTAGCTAGCTCCATAGACAGTAAAAGAAAGGCTGTTTCTCCAACTTCGGTCAGTTAGAAGGCAGGATTAGCTGGGAGACTTCTTCTAAATGAGGGCGCACATGGAAGTAGTTCTTTTGTAGATTATGGTGAACTTGTGTGTGCTGTAGCAGTGCTTTGCTATTGAGAACGAGGTAGCATGCTAGCATTAGCATTAGCGTTAGCTAACGCTACGAGCTAATGGTTGCGGTTAGCCAGGTCGTTTACGGCCGATTTTGAACAGCTCACCCGGAGACTGAAGGCAGGACACATTCAGAAACCGTATCTCACTCCAAACAGCATGGAGGGATTTTTTTCAAAGTTTGTATGTGTGTGGAAGCACCAGAGACACAAAATAACACCCCAAATCCCAGAAAAAGTGTTTTTTTCATAATATGGGCACTTTAAGGTTAGGGTTAGGTGCCTTGAAGTCGACGGTCGCAGCGCTGCCTTGAAGTCAACGGTGGGGGCTTAAAACGCCATCGAGCGAAGTGTGTTTGTGGATGTATATGGGTCTCTGTTTGTGCTTTATCTTTAGT